>NC_072733.1:105353456-105567548 GCF_026930045.1 Uloborus diversus
TAGGGTCTAGTCCCCCCCCCCCCAAAAAAAAAGGTAAATTCTTGTAGGATAAGAAATCATATTTGTTTTAATGCCTACTCTATACGTTTTTCTTTTCAGAAGGAAACAAACCAGTTATATGGCTGCAACGTAATAAGCCGTTTATTTTGACACTGGGTTGGGCAAGTTCTATAGTGCGAGATATAAATGAAGAGTTAAAACGTCTTTTTTCCAAAATACTAAAATTCTGATTTTTTTTTTTTTTTTTTTTTTGCTAGAAATTGTTACGGATTAAAATATCGTTCAAATTTTACCAATAATTGCCTTTTTTTTTTCTTTTTTTTCAAAAATGAACTTCTCCCACTTTCCAAATAAACGGCTCATATGATGTGTTTTATTTACATATATTCGATATTTATTTCTTCTTCTTTTTCTTTTAAGTTTCTAATCCTGTTAACGATTCACAGTTTGTACTTAGTGATTCCAAATTTCATTTAAAATTCAAAGTACACCTTTTGTCATCAAAAATAACACCACTAAGTTTTTTTAAAGCTGCTCAGCACAATCTTTCTTTCAACATCAGTAGTTTGCGGCCGTCCCCTTTCACAACGCCTTGAATTAGAAAAATACCAAAAACAAGATCTTGAGCATCTCTAGGAACACACTTTTCTTCCTCCGGGGCTTCTTGTAAACGAAGTTCTATTGTGTGAAGACGAGATTAGCATACAGGCTTCGAAACATGGGATGCGCAGTTTGGTTTAATCTGTCCAGGTGTTTTTCTGTTTACTGAAATCGGAGAAGGATCTAACACTTTTTTCCCGTTTTGCTTATCATTATTCATCCTGATAGCTGTCGTTTTAAAGTTGATTTAAAAGACGTTATCGAAAATGACATGCAGCAGCACTTCCTTTCTAAGACACCTGCCCTTTTCTTGGTAACTTAGCAAGCAACGATCTTTTAACCGAAATGATGATATACATTGATTTAATGCAAATTTATTTCCAAGAACTACACGAAAAAAAAAAAAAAAAGCCTATGTTCCAGTTCGAAGAAAGTCACCAGAAAGGCTCCTCATTCTTATTTTTATCTTACCTAGCAATTCGCGTAATGAAAATCACCTGGCGTGGTAGACATGTCGACCATCTGTCTCGATGTTATTATTTGACCCGTGTCTTTGACATGGTTTTACCATAGGATAGAAAAAATCTGCTCGTTGAAGTACGTGCATCAATTTTCATCTTCTGCTTTTATATTTGCATATGCTGCGAGACCATTCCACGGGAAAACGGACGTTTCGTCTCGCTCGTGACACATAATATATTTCATTAAAAAATAATCATTCCAAAAGGTAACGAACAAATTTTTGTTGGCTAAGCAATCAACGATATGTGTGATTCCTTGAGCAAAAAATTTTGTTCGTTGCATTTTCAAATTAGTATTTTTTAATGAAATATATTTTTTCTCACGTGCGGGACAAAAGGCTACGTTTTCGTGGAAGGGCCCTAAAGAGATTTGAAACTTAGTGGTGCTTATTTTTCGAGGGGAAAAGAATGTTCATGGAAAAGTTCCATAAAGCATGTTAAAATTAAAATGGATTGGGTTTCAATTTTTGAACAATAAATAGTTCTATGTAGTTTTTAAAATGCTATTTAAGTTGAAAACGTTCGAAACTGAAAATAAAATATTGTTTTATTAAGTAGTTATTATTATTACCACTTTTTCTTTATTTACTTAAGAACAAAAATTAAAGTTCACTGTATAAGGGTTAAAAAATACCTTTCTACTCGAAAAGTGAAATAAAATAAAATAACAGAAAACATACAAATTTTCAGGAAATTTGTTTTATATTCTTTTAAAGTTCTCTAAGTCATTAATTAAAGTTTAAGATATTATGTCTTCCTAAATTCACATTGCATTTTCTTTTGCGACATTTATTGAGCTGATTTGTTAGTTATAATTACAGTAATATAAGTGAAAAGATCACATTTAATAGCTATTTTGTAAAAGTGTGCAAATTTAAATCCAGAGTCAATATTTTTATGCTTTCCTGGTCTTGACAGCCATTTTTAAGTCCCTCTTTTATCCGAAATGCTTGATTAACCGAATGTGATTCAGTATTTATCACTTCTGTTAATCGAGGTTTTCTGTAATGTAAAAACACCAGTTGCGGCCACAGTGAAGTATATTTTTAAACTGGTTTTACAATAATAACTACCTCTCAATTGAAACTCAATGAGCGTATTATAGCCCAACTCTTCTCGAATCGTCCCATTTTCTGAAAATGTCAGAATTTCAATTTGTTGTATTTTTTATCCATTTTTTTTCCAAACCTCAAATTTGGTCCTGTAGTGGCCATCTAACATTCTTCCAACCGAAGAATTTGCATTACATACTTTAAATACAAATAACTGACTTAAAAATAAAATTAATTGATAGTTACACTAAGTATCAATACAATAAATCACATTATTATTGTTCATTTCTTTCTTCAAAGTATATAAGTAACCTCGAAGTGGCCACTACTGAAGCACTTGCCGCTACTGGTGTGTTTACCTTACTTCTTAGTTCTCATTTTTATTATATTTTTTTAAATGCACTTTGCGTTATTAATGTAACACAATTTGCTAGCCTTATTCTATTTAGTGATCTTCCTATTTCGATTCTTTCGATTATGGCTTCCCGAAAAAAAAAGTCTCGATTTTCTGTATATTGTCTAATTTTTTTCTTTTTGATTATGCGAAATAAATTTAAGAGCAGTTTTTACTCCAACGTTTGATGTCGTTCAATACAGTGCCAGGCAAAAAAAAAAAAAAAAAAATCTTTACATTTGGTTGGCAATTAAAAACTTTACATGCAAACTTCTTTTTGTGATTTTACTTGGCATGCTCCCTAGGGATTTGGCAGAATACCGAATAATCGGCCAGATTGTGGCCAAATATTCGATATACGGCCAATTCACTAGGGCGCATGCCAAGTAAAATCATGACAAAAAAAAAAAAAAAAAAAAAAGAAAGAAAGAAAAAAAGTTATGTAAAGTTTATAATTGCCAACCAAATGTAAAGATTTTTTTTTTTTTTTTTTTTTTTTTTTTACCGGCACTGTATAGTGCATTATTGTATCTTTTTAAATCCCCATCGCATTCAAAAGTTAATTCAAATAAATGTCAAAACGCGAAAGCAAAGATCCTCCGCTACCTATTACAGTTCATTTGCTATGGAACCTGTTATTCTCCTCTCCCCCACAAGAAATTGCAAATGTGAGTTTTGCGGCACCTGCGGATAACCCTTGAGGGTTAGGGGCAGCTTTAGACGATCTACTTTCATCATTGCTCATCTAGAGGCTGCTTTTTTCTTTCTTTTTTTTTCCTGAATGATGTTGCATTAAGCAGACGCAATTTAATGAGTAATTGTATATGCCTTTTTAAATTGATTTTTCGTCCAAAGACCTTCTTTTAAAATTTAATTGGAAAAGGTTTTGCGGTGTTTTAAAATGCTGAGTATTAGTTTTCACGGAGATAGATGTTGGATATTACAGACCCTTAGTATAACGATCGTATATCTCTCACCGGTGACAATAGTGGCACATTGTGGGAAAAAAATAATAGTCGTCTGAAAAGCTGAATTAAATGCTTATTCTTGAAATGCTTTTAGTTAGCATAACAGTGCGTCATCGCGTTGAACAGCAGTCAGTAGTGCCACTTTTTTAAAATTTCCTAATTTACGCCAAAATATTTACTAACTTAACTTACACATTTAATTTCGTACCCCGAAAACCAATCAATAATCATTAATGTTTTGAGTATATTATGTAGTATTTTAGTATAAATCAATTAAAGTTAGTGTAACGTAAAATCTGGATTTTTCTGCAATACTGTTTTTTTTAAATTAATTTTTATTTTGAGATGGTGCCGCTATTGTCAGTATAATGAAACAGTTTTTATTGCCAAGCTACAACACTTTTCTTCATGAGCATGCAACAAATACTGTTTTTTATTTTATTTAAACCCATGTTATGTACTCTCGCGACAAATGCCCGGCCAAAATCAACAAGGAAAAGCCTGAATGTGTTAATTGCGGGGGCGACCACGCAGCCTCTTATAGGGGTTGTGTGACCTTCCCCAAACCCAAAATAAACCTGGAAGGCAAGCGAGCCATTAACCGCGGAAGCGGTGCTAGCCTCAAAGTAGGTCTTTCCTACGATGCGGCTACTTCCAGTAAAACTCCTGAGCACTCCCCCCTTAACATTAAGGAGCATAACTTCAATAACGTAATCTCTGATTTTATGCAAATTTTTGCTGAAATCAACCAAATTTTTAACTTAACGAAAGTCTTTTCCAAACTTAGGACGGCCCTCCCTCTTCTAAAACGTCAGGAAAATCTCATAGGCAAAATTTCTACCTTAGTCCAAATCTTTACTGATGAAAACTAAGTTTTTTTCATTTTGTTCCCCTTTTCCCTTAATTTTCTTTTGGACTCCAATTTTTGTCAAGTTTGCTCACCAGGGATGGCTATTTCATCATCGGCTTAAATCGCCGACCGATCGGCTATTTCCTCTTCGGAGAGTCATCTATCTGACCAATGATAAAACATGGGAGGTGCGATGCTCCGCCTCAGGTACTTCCAAAGAACATGCACCCAGATTTTACGTCTAACTCATGTTATTCCCAAACTGATTATTCTGTTTCGATAGCAAGCTCATAACGCACCTTATATACTGAATCGTCAATATGGCAAAAAAAAAAAAAAAGAGTTCTGAGGGGGTTGACCCCCTCGTTTAAAGATATTTTTACTTTCCGCTTTTCTGTTGGCAGTTTTCCAAGATGAAATATTGGTCTTTTTTCGTCAAAAATGAAAACCTAAAGAATCGATCTCCGTAAAAGTGACGTATGAAGCTCGAATTGTTCCTGGTGTGGAATAAACACACGAATAAAGAAAATAATTTGGTTAACTGTATTTTAGACCGGCTTTCATTTATTTTCATAGGAGAAAAGTTATTTTTAGCTCTATGTATATACACTGAATAAATGTTTTGAAGCTTGGTTGTTTCCGGTTGTATTTGTTTCTTAATTTAATGATTCATTCGAACCAACTGGGGCGTGAAATGTGACTCTAATTTCGATCCAGTAGCGTTGGTTGTACTAAATGTTTGATGTCAGAGGGGTGGGGGGGGGGGGGGTAGATCCGACTTTCATTCCAAATTTTCCTGCGTAAATAGCCACCGAACGAATGTTTCTAACCTGAGTGATATCAAAGTACGTGACGACTCTCTAATAAACGTACTTGACCCTGCCGTATCGACTCTAATAAAAGTACTTGTTAATTTTGCATTGTAGGGGGGGGGGGGGGGGAGGGTGCAACTTTATTTATTAAATTGCAGCGAATCTTTTTTTCTCTTGAAGTTAAAGCTCGTGTTGTGTGCCGAGTTTTTAGCTTTAGCAAGTACTGGCAAAAAGCTGAAAATTTAAAAATAACAATTTCACATTTCATAAATTTTCTGTGGTTTTTAGGACTATGTGAGGAGTCATTTGTTGTGGAAAAATGAAACGTACTCAATCACAGAATTTTTTTCTGGCGTTTGTGGTTATTTTTTTGCCATATGATTTCAAGTTCTTAAAATTTAACATGGTTCTAATTATTTATTTGTTCCTTTTTTAATGATTATTTTTTATTCTCCCTGAGCTTTAAGACATATTTGCATTTTATTGACGTTTTGTAGCATTAATTCATATTATGAAGCATCTGGAAATCAATGTTTATTACGAAACTAACTCTATCAAAAACCAGGGTTGCACCCCCATTAGTGGCGTCGCTCCCCCATCCCCCCCAAAAAAAGCAAAAGAACCTCTAAAGAACAACTCCCTGAAAATTGGAGTCACAGCCCCCTAAAAATTGGAGCCTCAATGGCACAGTCTGAACCATGACCCTCTTCCTCGTGGGCTTCAAAAGCATCATCTGGTAGGTTCTTTAGTTTTTTTTTTTTTTTCTTTCTCCGTTTAAGTTCTGATTTTGAACAACTAGTTCTCCCATCATGTACTAAAAATTTATGAACTGCTAGAGATGAGTAGATAAGCTGGGTCGATATGAGTTTCAAGATTGTTATCTGTTGGATTGAGTATGATGCACAATTTTCTATGCTTCTGTTCGCTGTTGACGGTTAGCATGCATTAATTTTCTGTCGTAAGCTTTTGTGAAGCATAAATAATGTGTCTGTGTTGTGTTTACACCATCTGTGAGAGTAAAGTAGGGGCACCAGGTAGGTGAGATTGCAGTTGTCAAAGACTCTCACTATGGCCTCCTTTCACTTAATAAAATGCTTTCGGGGTCGTTACTTTTTACATCTCACCCTCAACATATACAATACATTTTTAAACACCTTTTTTTTTACATTACGATTTTAATGGTTACTTCAAATATGTTAAAAATTAGGATTTAAAGCACAATGTAAAATTCTTGGATTAAAGCATTAAAGTCCTAATCATGTGTCGAAATGTTACAGCTGCAAAAATAGATAGAGCTCTCTCATTGTTTATTTAAGTCAGAAGTCTACAGGGGTGATTGTGTTCCGGTATTTTACCGAATTTCCGGTCTTTTCAGATGTATTTCCGGTGTTTTTATGTCCGAAAATACCGGAATTATGTTTTTTTTTTTTTTGTTATGCTTTTATCTCCCTACCTCCGCATTTTATTTTAAAATTATATAATACTCATCAAATATACCTGCAAGAGCCTTAAGATGGACACCTATCCCTTAAGATGGACAAATGTCAAGATAATTTTGTATAACAACAGCTCAAAAGTAACTTTGTAACCCATTAAAATTTTAATCAAATGTACACACACTATTTTGACTCTGACTATTGAACTATTTAATACTATGGCATAGGTGCATTTAAGTATAATAGGGGGCCAAAGATTACCCCCCCCCCCCCGTTCTCGCTTCGAAACGTTCAGGTATTTTTTGATGAACTCACAATCACCCCTGAGTCTAATAGTGTAACTCCTTTTAAGTTGAAACTTGATCTTTTACTTCTTTTTGGGGTAATAGATTGGCGGCGCTGACTTGGGTTAGTTTCGTAGTAGTTTTGCTAACGTATTTCAACTCAAATCCTCGCCAATCGCACTCCCCCTTTTCACTAAGCTCTCCAAAAAGAGGTAAACACACACAACAGCAAGCTACAACTTCTCAGACCCACACTATAGTTTTCTCTGCATACACTCCTTAGTTGTGTCATAAAACAACGGAAAACCACAATTCTAACCGGA
This sequence comes from Uloborus diversus, assembly GCF_026930045.1. Lineage (NCBI taxonomy): Eukaryota > Metazoa > Arthropoda > Arachnida > Araneae > Uloboridae > Uloborus > Uloborus diversus. The sequence goes on from NC_072733.1 coordinate 105,360,697, forward strand.
GGACTAGTTTAAAACTAATAAATTCACGTTTAACTTGTTAGATATGAAACCTTGATCAATTCTAAAACAGAGTGAAAGTTAATCATTTATTGAAACAAGAGCTTAATCCAAAATGGCGATGCTAAACCTGTGTCTGGCGAAATTTTTGTAAGTGGCCTGGTGAAGGCGGACAAAAACTTCAAAAGCCGTGTGGTATGAACTTAGTTTTGTAGAGGTATACTCTAAAAACTGAACTTATGCCTTTTTGCAAACAATTGCAGTTTGACTTTATCCCCAAAAAGACCGTTCGTTTAATTGGCAAATTCAGTACCATTAATCATAAGAAACGCGCATCCATTTCCAAGCTGCGCCCCGTGTGAAATAGGTATCACGTGTTTGGAAAGAAAGAACATCGAGTGCCGCAATCTAAAATGTTTTAAGGGGTGGTGTGTACGAAAAGGCTTACTTCAAGAAGATGTAAAAAATTAGCACCTTAAATATTTAATTTTAGGAAAATTGCAATTAATCAATTATTGGCTTCAAAAATGTGTTTTATGCCTAATACATGTTGTTGAACATCGAGCTGCACGTTTTCACACTTTTCTATGCAACAATAGGTACATCATTTGTTTTTTAAAATTAGAAATATTTTTTGTCGTACCAGTCAATTGAATTGTTTTGTAATCCAAAAAAAAAAAAAAGAAAAATTGTTCGTTGTAACGCAGTAATTTGAATTTTGACATTTTGAATTCAAGTTATGTTTTTCGCATTCATGAGTTGCGACAGAACCCAACTCATTGGGGCCTATTGTTTCTAGAAACTCCCAAGGGGACTCCTCTCCTCCCAAGCCTGTCCCTCCTCCCGGGCGGTTACGTGTGTGTATCTGTGCAAGGACGTGTATATGTGTAGACGTGTGTGCATGTGTGTGTGTATGTATGTAGGACATGGACCTCACCACCCAGGAGGAGGGGATTCCGGTGAACAGTGCTGCTAGTGGAGGCTCAGAGAAGCAGCTCCTGCTGAGCCGGTGGGCGGCGGTGCTGCAGAGGCACCTGGTTCATTCTGAAAAAGGGATCAGACATCAAGTGCGATCAAATAAAAACAGTAAGCAATAGTGATTGCTCCAAAAAAAAAAAAAATGAAGTTCATACAGACGCATGACGGGGTCCGGCAACAATCCAAGCTCTAGATCGCCCGAAAGAAACACTGCATTCACTGCATTTTCCTAAGAACTCGGGTAAATAATTTGACTGGCGTCTACAATTTTCCCTGGCGACATCACTTCCCCTCCATGGGTGGTCCAACTCTTGAGTTTGAATTTTGTCTGACTTCGGCGAGAGGTACATCTGGACAAGTTTCTCACTCGAGAGAAAAAAAAAAAAAAAACACCCCATCTTTATTTTTTTGGAAAATACAATAGCTCATTCCGTTTCCATTAAAATTTTCACTTCAAACCCGTTCGGAAATTCCTTAATTTTAGACTTGGATTTTAATCTCGGTATGGTATTTTAATTATTTTTAAGTTTCCTGCCGTTGCCTTTGATTTGCTTCTTTTAACTTTTTCCGCCTATATAATCATTTTATTTATTTTAATGGAATTTGAATTTCCTTTATTCCTCCTCGAAGAAAGTTTTGTGGTGTCGTGGCTGGTAGAAACGGCATTTCTGTAGAAATAATGTCGCCTGACCCCTCCCATAAGCGGAAAATAATTGCTGTTCTGTCTGGAAATCCGTGTTCTTGACACAGTTAAAGTTGCGGCGTCGTAAACATCTTTATTCGTCTTTTTTCGGGACAGGTAAAGCATGAATAAATTCATATGAGTAAGGCGCTGTCCGGATGAATGTTAAAAAAAAAAAAAAAATGCGTTAAACACACCTGATCTAACTTGCGTTTGTTTTGCGTTTTCACTAAGAAGAAGATTAACCATTTGCCTGGCAGTGTTTTAGCTCTTGGAAGCGAGGTTTCGATATTTCACAGAAGTATAACTCATCTCTTGTGTGCATTTCTCTTTGCGGAAAAACCACTGGCGTGTTATTACATGGATTGCTAGATTTCTTAAAAGTAAGTTTCAAGTCGTATTTTTTTGTGGTTACAAATTTTTTTTGGTTTTCTGATTGAAGCGTACGTTTTCGTTGTTAATTTTTCTCATGTCAAAGTGCCGCGCAAGTCTCATGCGTGTAGAAACAATCGAAGTCTGGATTAGCTGAAAAGTATATGAAATGTAAAGAAGCTATTAGTGTAGGTTAATGTGCTTGAACACTTCTCGCTTTGATTAGTTCTTTTGCGTTAGTTCTCTCTGCCCCCCCTCCCCCACTCACACAAATTAAATTACCTTGTTCGTGTAAAAAAAAATTTTTTCTTTTTTGGTTTTTCGCAAATTATTTCCCCTCATTTGTTTTGCAACTTTTCAAATCAAGTGTTTGTATATTTTTGGAGCAAAATGGAATTTGAGTGGTATGGTTAATTTATTGCTTGTTTAGCTTAAATTTAGAATGCAGTGCTTGATTCAGCAGTCTTTTTTCTCAGACTTTAAAATCAATGAACATTGCGTTTCCCTTCAATATTCTTGAAGTATGTTTCTGCGTTGCTCTTCCATTTTAACTGATCAAGACAATAATCTTTCTGACAATATTCAGATCAAGACAATATTCATATTGCTTTATAACACATCAATCTTTTCCATTTACACGAAAAATAGCGGTTTTTTTTTTCGAGTACAAACAGTGGGACTCAAGGAAACTATTTATTGTTTCGAAACTTATGTCTACTTCTCTTTATTTGTGACGCAGAGTACCCACGCAGCTACGCTGCCCTTGCCAAGAAATTTAAAGGAGTCGCTTGCGGAGTCTCTCCTGAAAAATGTTATGATTTGCCGAAAAAAAAATCAATTGTTTTGTTTATTTAATTAAATTAACAAAATATGCTTTCGCCCCTACATTTAGCGGCGACGGTCCATTAACGTTCCCAACAGTCTCTAAAAATTGCTGTTACAATAAGGACAACAAACATTAAGCCGTACTGTTTATTTATTGAATTAAGTACGTTGAATCTGTCTGCTCGCCTCGGCTGCGCAAACTTTCGGCGGATTAAAAAAAAATAGTTAAAATTTAAAATGGAGACAAAAAGTACTATTTCCACAAAATTGCCCGTGATAAAAATTTCAAAGTAAAAGATTTTCAAGCGTATGTAAATGAATGAATGCTACAGCTACTGAAAAAATCCCTATTAGAGTAAAGAAGGAACTCAGTCGCTAAGGCCTCATTAAAATAAGGATTTTTCTTATGCAGCTTCCACAAAACCGGGCGAAATTTTTTCTAGGAAATTCTCGAATTCAACTGTATCTGTCTGGCTTCATATTTTCCAGCTTTACTAGGACAGAGATATACCCACAAGCGGAGCTCCAAACGCACTCCTGAATAGTAAAGTAAGACAAGCAACGTTAAAAAAAAGCACAAAATTGCCAATTGCAGCAAAAAGCACAAATTTGCCAATTACAGCAGACAGGTGTTTCGGCGTTACAGGGAACGCCTTTTTCAATGCAAAAAGTAATGAGCTTATGGATGAAACGTTGTTTGTCTTACTTTACTGTTCAGCACAAAGGTATTTATTTATCGCACTCCTGAATAGTTCAGTGGCAGTGGCTTTGTGGATCCAATTTGCCAAAGATTTTTGCTAAATAAATAACAATAACAGTAATAATAAAACACTTGTAACTTATGCTGTAATTAACTTAGAGACTTAGAACAAATTTCATGTAGTGGGGGAAAAAAAACGGCTTTTGATTGATATATAGCATTCAAGAATATTTTTCGCCCCTCCTTTCTTTTAGAGAATGTATGAAACATTTGCTTACAATTGGCACAAAAAAGAACATTATCGAAATTAAAAAATATATATATATATATATGCTTTGAAGTGCACACCACTAGGACCGTGACGCACGAATAAGCACGAACAAACGTAGCTGCTTTATTTATACAGATAATAGGTCTGACAGATGCGGTTGGATCCGTGACATAAGCATTGCAGTTGACATTTACTTTTGGAAATGTTACTCTTGCTGTTCCACACGATAAAATGAAACCTTGAATGTATACGCCTGCCTATTTTTCCTCTGCTGTATACAGCAGTTAAAAGCTTGGTTTTTATTATAAGGAAGCTTTTGTTTTTTTTCTGTCATAGTGCAATTAAGTACAAAAAGATAATATTTTTTAAATTTAACTAATAATTGTAAAATGTTCCCCTTGTAAGCTGTAAGTTTTCTATGAGATAAAATAAAAGTGTTTTCAATCTTTTGCTGGAAAAAAAATGGAATGTTGTTCTTTTAAACAGCTGTAAGTGCAGTTAAACCAAGGGTAGAGATGTTTTTTTTTCTTTTTTGGGGTTAGGGGGATCGTAGTATTTAGAGGGAGTGCCCCATTGCTCTTGAGGGGCACTAATTATTATTTTAATCTATCGCCGTTTCTTTTTCTTGCTCTCGAGTTATTTTCAAAATTGTTCCTATTTTTTCAGTACATAAAGTTCTTTGAAACGAATTCCTATAAATCCGTGAGCATTATTTGCCTATCGTACATATTTCTCAAACAGTTTTTTTTTTAATTTGAACATTGTTATTATTTTCATTACAATTTAATTACTTGAGCGTAAAAGTGGTTCAAGAGAATACAGTAGACCCTCGTTTTACGCGGTTTCGATTATACGCGGTTTAAGATTTGACATCTTTATTTTATTTTACGCGGATGAGTTTCGGCTTTATGCGGATGCGGCAATGTAAACAGATAACATTTTCCCCTCTTTTAAAACCCAAACTCCTAAAGATTGCAGATTACGCGTAATCAACTGCATTTTGGCGTGGTAATAATCGAGCTTGGGCCATTGGAGACATTTTATGATTGGTTCCAGAGCTCTTTCCAGAAGTAAAGTTATTAAGCTCACACAGTTCAGAACTCATTTGAAGAAGAGCGTTTAGGAGTGACAAAGGATTCCAAAACCAACGAGGATGCCGACATCGGTGACGCACAACCAAAAACGTTCATGTTAAAAAAATTTCCTAGACAATAGAAATGATCTTTCTGATTTTTTAATGAAGAAAGATTCTATTGTGGAAATGACGCAAGTGATCATGGATGCGTTAATGCCCCGCGAAGAATTACAGCGAAGAATTCTTAATGACTGCCAAAAGACTATCATAGCCAGCTCCTCTTTATAAACAGAACACGAAATTAATTTATGTTTTCTTTATGCTATGTTATGTTGTGCATAAAAATCGAAATAAATACACATTAAACTTATTATACAATTAGTCATCACGAGAATGAAATATTGTTACAAATTCTGTAAATAGTAATTATTTTTGGGATTAACTTGTCGTAATCTAGCTAAATGAGGCGTTTACTAAATTATCTTTCATCTAAAATTATTGTAGTAACGTAACCTGTAAATAGTTTCCTGTAATGAATATACAGACCCTATACATTCGGCTGAAGTATACGTATCCCTATTTTTCATTGATAAGGTTTGTGAATGAAAAGAAGATACTAGAAGAATTTGGAAAATTGTGGAAACTTTTCGATGTTATAAAAAGCCGTTACGCATGATAAAAAGGGTCAGTTTCGATTGAGAATTTGTACTGAGAGTGTATTTGAGAGAGCTCTGTTTATTGCGAGGCATTTCGCTGTGTTGTTTTTCGTATTTGGAAGTAAATACGTGTGTAACCGTTGAGTTAACGGTGTTGAGTGATATTTGCTTAATTGCTGATGATTAATTTAGCAATTGTTGACGATCTTTCCTGTACATAGTGTAAATAAATTTCCGGTATTTTTCTCACGATCTGTGTCGTCCTTTCAAGAAAGTTGAAGTCGCACCGGATCCGTTACAATATTTTTTATCTACGGAACCTAACCCCGAGTTTAACACTACTATTAGGTCTCAATTTACGTGGCATTTCCGTGGAACGTAACCCCCGCGTAAAACGAGGGCCTACTGTAATTCACTTTGCCTTTCTGTAGAAATTTTTTCCAATTCCGTTTTCTTCTAGTGATTATGGTGAAAAAGTAACGGGTGCATTTTTAATAATGTTTGATAATTAGTGTTTTTATTTTTAACTCAGGCTGTAAATAAAGTACATGGGTCATTCTCCAGAAAACGTAACTTTTGAACGCAAATATTTTTCCATTTCGAAACCTTTTGTTTTCTTTTTTTTTTTTTTTTGTTCTTACATGAAAGTGGTACTTACTAGAAGTAACCATATACAATGGCCCAGCTAAGTTCGAATTATTTTACTCAAAAATAAAAAAATGCCTTGTTCATAGAAATAAAAAATAAGAAAAAAACTTTAATATTTAAAAATCGAGGTCAATTTAAAATCAAAGTAGTAATTTTGTTAATTGTGCAAACAATCAGCTATTTTAATGATTAGTGGGAATATAATATTAAGCTCTCTTAATTAAAGTACGGCTTAGTTAGTAGTTTCAAATGTATGTTAAAAAATAGTATTTAGTAAATTTGAGGATATACTCGCAATTTATAACTTTGGTAGAATGCTTATTATTGATGTATTTCTCCTCCATCATTTATTTTCACCTCAGAAATAATGACATTGTTAAGGTCTGTCATGGAGGTGACATCCCTAAAATTCAAGTTCACGGAGGTGAGAAGTCAGAATAACCATACTAAGTTTTTGAAGCAAAATCTTATCTTTTCGTTTTTTGACAAAAATCTCACAACTTCAACTATGGCTGAAAATAAACATGGAAGTTCCCTTGTATCATGGAAAATAAAATTTAATGTCATTACTGCCACGTGTTGATGAGGAATGGCATTTTAAGTTTGGATAACGGATGTGAGTATTTTTTGTGTGACATGACTACTTATCCAAAAAAAAACGAACTAAAATACAATATTAAAAATTAAATATACTTAAACAATTAGTATTTGTGAAAAGAATAATCAATAAAAAGTATAAACTTTTAATTAAACAAGTTATTAAGCAACATAAACAGTCACACAAGGTGTGTGACATGCCACGGAGGTGAAAATTCACATGTTGTGAACCAAAAATATACTAAAATAAAAATTATTATTAAAAAATTGTTGGCAGGTTCAAATAGATATATTTTTGATAATATTAAAAATCATTGTTGAATTAATTGTTCCTTAAAGTTTTTACTGTAAAAGGCGTGTGACAGAAAAGTTAAATTTTTGGAGGATTACTCACATATCTCTTCTCATTCTACTTTGTAGTAAAATCGAAAAAAGTGTAATAATAAAAATAATGAGCCCCAACTCTCTGCATGCAAGTAGATTTTGATTCATTTCGTTTTGAACGTGTGTTTTTGTTTTTTAATTCTTTGTCCTCGAAATATCAAGTTTATTTTTGTAAAAATAAATCAATCCTTTTCGTTTCTCACAATTCTGCAACTTTAAGCAAAATAATTTAGTACTGATATTATTACTTTTTATTATTAATTTTTAGGTGCTATTTCAAATTAACAAAAGCGAGAAATTTCATGAGAATTTTCTCAAAAACGTCAAGATTTTTATGCGCCTGTCGACTAATTCAAGTTGTGCCGCCAGGGGCGTGCCCGGGTGGGGGGGGGGAGGGGGGGAGAGAAAGGCCACCTGTTGGCCCAGGCCTGAAGGGGCCCAATATTTTAAAAACTAGGAGAGGGGTAAACAAAACGGAGGGGGGCCCGGTAAGTCATTTGTGACGGTCCCCAAAATTTCTGTGCACGCCCTTGCGTGCCGCGCTAATTTATCTGTTGCGAGTAAATCAGCCTCAGCACACTGACTATATTACAAGGCCCATTTACTGCCCTTTGAACCACATACAAAAAGAATTTCGAGACAACGGTAAAACTCCACCTTTCTGCGGCAGCAAAAGTACATTTTTGAAGTTGTGCTCCGTCGAGCGCAGTTGATGGGAACGCAGTCTCTTCTAAGACGTCACCCCTCCTCATTTTCCCCTCTCAATCTGTGTGTCAGGAGGTGTGAAAAAGTAAAGAAGCAAGCAAGCAGCTGGCTTGCGAAGAAGCGAACGGGTTACCTGAAGATGCTATTGACCCTATTTGGGACACGTGGTTGGCCGTTTCCTGTTGGGCGAAACCACATCCTTTCGGTTTTTCTTTCCAACTGCGTGGGCAGTGTTCACGAACATTTCCGTTTTTTTTTTTTTTTTAATTCTCCGGAGGATTTTTAAAACGTTTAGTTGACCGTGCTTTCCTTAACTGTTTTTTTTTCTTTATTTGTTTAAATTCTCCAGCGATGTCATGCTTTTGGAGATGACGCATCTTCCCCCCACTCTTTTTATGAATGAAGATTACGCACCTCGGGAGTGGATTTCGGATTTCAACCTTCTAAGTTGCAGGTATACATGGAAAGGTGTTTCCTGGTACGGCACTAACTGAAGGAGCATTTCCATAAAGGCATTTAATCAAAAATCAAATTGCGAAAGGAAATTGTAATTATAATTATTATTTTTTAATAATTTGCATTCTAGAAGAATGTTGTTGAGCTCACCGGAGTTGAAAGTTTCTTTTTCGTTAATAGGGAAGTTGCAACCTATTAAATGTTCATATTTTGGCTATTGGATATTGTTAATTGACCCTCAAAACTAAAAAATTCACCATCGCCGAATTTTAGAACACCATGGTTGATTTTTAAAGAATTTTTAAAATTCCACGCGCAAAAGTGCGCGCTTCTGAAACGTCACGAGCCTACGTCACAGGGCGCGAACGGGCAGCCTTCCGCCGAAGATCCCTTGTTTTCGCTAGGGACATTTTGAGCGCGCCGATATTTTTATTTTTTAGAAATTCAATAATCCTTTTGAACACACTATGGAGGTCGGATTCGTTAAAGCACAATCTAAATAATCTTCCTGAAGTAATACCAATGATGATATTCGAATATTTACGAGAGGTTGAGAGGTTTAATGTTCCAGAAACGCGAGGAGTTAAATGCGAGGAGATAAGCCTTTTACGTTTCGTCTTCGAAGTCGAAAGAAATTCTTCAGTTTCTCCCATCACATGGGAACCGGTTCGCTAGCCTTTCTCTCCTATCGGAAAGCGCATGACGTCACTTCCTATGCCATTTGACGTCACAAGGGCTTGAACTTTAAAAATTAATTTAAAAAAAACTACTTATCGTATCGCAAAAATTTTTTCACCTATGATGTTCATACATGTTACTCTATCACATAAAAATAAAATTGAAAAATCGAAAACTTCCCTATTTAGTACTTTCTGACTTGCTGTTCATAATTTTACTTCATTTTTCGTAACGTTGCTCTTCGTGTTATGTGACAATAGCTTTCGCTACGGGTATTTCATTAACACTTCCCGCTCGCTCCCGTCAAAATCACGGACTGAGCTTTCGTCTCCTATATCTCGTTCCCGTGATATTTCCGGGCTATACCGTCGAGCTAAAAAAAATTCAAAAAATCCAAAATAAATACATGTATTCAACAGAGCACTTGAATTTGTATAATTTTCTTGGATTGATTTATATAACTTTTTTAGTGTATTGACACTTTTATGATCGTCTCCTTGGAAATGATAGGACAGTTGAGGGGTTAAGTAGCCACTTCAAAGGTCAAATTTGTTTATTTTTCTTTTTTTCTCTACATGCTTATTAAATTTACAATGTTTAAAATTTCAAGCAGTTTTAAGAGAATCAAATTCAGTTCTTTGTAAAATACAATATTGCACTATATGACACTGAAAATTTTGATTTATGTTAAATATTTTTTACGATGCTGTTTCTTAGTAGATGAAAAAGGAGAGTTTACCGACAGCAGGCGCAGCTGCATCATGCAATTCGGCTGCGCCTCCCAATCCCCCTCTGATCTCATGGCTGCGCCTCCGTGTAATCTTTGTAGAAGATTACGGGGGTATTTTCGCGCATTTTATCGTTTTTCGCGCGTTTTCGAACTTTGTCATTTTTTCTTTGTAACCTTTTACGAGGATATTTTCGCGCATTTATTTTTTCCCCCCGCGTTTTCGGACTTCGTCACCTTTTTCTCATAATCTTTTATGAGGGTATTTTGGCGCGTTTTTAGATATTTTGCCGCGAATTTTATTTATTTACGGTCATATTGGACTTAGTCGTTTTTACTTACAAACTTTTACGAGGATATTTTCACGTGTTTTGATTTATTTTCAAGCATTTTAGAGTTCGAGGATTTATACCGTTTTAGTTTATTTTACCGTTTTAGTCTTAGACTATTCTGAAGTCTTTTAATCTTTGATTATTTTCTCACATTTTTAGTCTTTCACTATTTTTAATCATTTCAGATTTTGAATATTTTTCACAAGTTAGATTTTTTTTCATGCATTTTTGGACTAGAAATATTTTTCACATCCCTACATTTAGGATTTCGATTATTTTTTTCTAGTTACACTCTTAATTCAAAAGAACGAAAAAATAACTCTTAAAAAGAGTGAAATCTATTGCGGGTGCATTCATTCTTTCTGAGTGCTAGCTTTATCGAAAAAAGACGCTTTACGAAAAAAACCAAGACTAAAACTTTTCCTTATTGGCGTGAAATTCGGAAACACTCCTTTTGAAGAGCGAAAAATAAAAACATTCTTTAAAAGAAGGACTCAAAAGCATTTTCATTCGTTCGATTCTGTCAGGTGATTTTGTTTAAGAGAATCATCTATACCTCCACGTTAGGCTTAACTAACGTTGGTCGCGAATACCAAGTGGATGTCGCTATCTAAATGTCTTCATTTAATGAATTAAAACACTATTTGTTGCCGAATGAGGATTCTGAAGGAAATGCACAAAAACTGAATGGTAAATGCGAAGAATTTTCTTTTTTATTAAAATTTGTAACTGTTAATATTTCTTGAACTGCTATATCGTTACAAATCACCCACGTGCAATGTTACGGCGAACTTTTTGTAACTTTTTCTTCCAAATTACTGAAACTGTTATCAACAATTTTATTTCGGTCATCGAATCAAAAATATGACATTTGAAACAGTCGTTACCATCTTTGGTGTGTGTGTGTACTGTATATATATTTTAGGCAGGTGTTACAGACCCGACTATGCGCAAATCTATAGGTCGGATACCGAATCCGCTCCCGATGGTCGGAGCTCCAACCACTGCGCATATTTTAAATTAATCAAACATTGTTTTTGTGTATAATAAACTTTAAAGAGTATCATAAACTTTGTATAATACACTCATTCATATGTGTAACGGGCCATTCATTAATTCAGGGTCCTGAGGGGGAGGGGGGGAGTTCTCTACATACCCTTGCTTGGAGAGGGGGGGGGGGGGGTTGGTGGATCCATTCTTACGTAATATTTTCCAAGCCGATATTTTATATTAGAAATCCGCGGTCAAGTGATTTGGCAAATATTATATTTCATTTGCTTCAGGAAGGTAAAAGTATGTATTATAGGATGAGCTGTTTTTTACTTGTGTTTCAAAGAATGAAACGTGTAAAATATAATAAAAGAATCGCACTGTGTTTTGCATGTCTTATTTTTAATTATTATCGCATCATATACAAAAATTATTTGTCGAAAAACATTCGGTCTAGATTCCTTACAGTAAACATTTCTTTACTCAAAAATGTTTTTGAAAAAAAAAAAAAAAAAAAAATATGATAGTTAATTTAAGAACGATCCCAGTGATGTAGTATTTGTTATTTTATTATTGTGAAGAAAAAAAAAGAATCTTACGTAAGATGGGGGGGGGGGAGTCTTACATACCCTTACATAGGGAGAAGGGAAGGTCAAAAATTGCCAAAATTGTCCTTACGTAATTAATGAATGGCCACGAAGAAACAAAATTGAATTCAAACGTATCTTGTCACAATTTATGAGTGACTTTTTAAATTAATTTGAACTGATGTAACTTTTAAAATATTATTAATGTTAAAAGGCACACCGAGAATATCAATATAGAGTTTCAAAATTTTAAATCTATTTATTTGGAACTGTGTGGGTTTTTTAGTTTTATTTCAATCTTTAGATTTGGAAATGTACGTAATATTGCACGTGGGTGATTTGTAACGATATACGAGTAGTTCAAGAAATATTACCAATTAAGGTTTTAATAAAAAAGAAAATTCTTCGTACTTACCATACAGTTCTTGTGCATCCTCTTCGGAAACACTAAAAACATTTTTTTTTTCATTTTTTAAATTAAAAAACTAATTTTTTTTTCAAATGAAATAAGTTTTAAAAACAGTTTTAAATTCTAATACACAGCATAAGCACATGAAAACACGTTTAAAAAACAATTTCACCAAAGGAGAGTGAAATGATTTTACCTATTTTATTCTAAAAAAAGAGTGAAATAGCGGCTTTCCAAAACGGAAAGCAACCACTCATTTAGGATATTAATTTAGTCTTAAAAAGAGTGAAAAACACTTATCAAAAGGGAGTGAAATTAGCTTATCCAAAAGGAGTGAAAATAACCGCTCCGCAAAAGGAATGAAATTCACTCCAATAAGGAAAGTGCGTTTTCGACACTGGAAAGGAGTGAAAATTTACTCAGTCTGAGTTAAAATCGCTGGAATTTTTTAAGAGAGTTGGTCTTAGACTATTTTAAAGCTCTTTTGTCTATTTTTAGCAATTTGTAGACTTAGTTTATTTTTATACCTTTTGATCTTTAATTATTTTTGCATCTTTTATTTATTTACAAGTGTACTCTACTTTATCATTTTTCCAACTTAAACTATTTTTTTCATCCTTTAGGAGTTCAATTGTATTTTCATACATATTTACACTTAAAATATTTTTCGAATTTTGATTTTTTTTCCTACATTTCATACTTTATCATTTTTACAACTTAGATTATTTGCATGCCTTTCGAACTTCATAGTTTTTCTTACTAAGTTTATTTTCAATTATTTTCTCATTTTCAGTCTTTAACTATTTCCTCACTTTTTAGTCTTTAACTAATTTCAAGCATTTCAGACTTAGATTATTTTTTCGCGATTTCGATTTTTTTTGTATATTTTAGAGTTTCATAATTTTCCCGCTTGTTTTTTTTTTTTTTTTTTCTGATATTTTTAAACTTAGAAATTTTTCACAATTAGTGACAGGAATCAAACCCTCAAATTTTTCGAAACATTATCATGTCTTTAATTTTCATCCAATAAAATTAATTTAAAAACTTGCAATCAATTTACTCTTAGTAGTAATTAACACTTATCATTAACAAATTTTCACGAATTTTAAAAATCAACTTAATTATTTTTTTCCATTAAGCAAATTTCGCACTCAAGTTACATTTCATCATTACATATGCTTTTCAAGAGTTTAATTTATTTTATCACATTTCATTTAATTAACGCTAATAATTATTTTTTCAGTAATATTTAACATAATCATTTTATCGCATGAATTTTTACTTTATTTATTTTTTCATACAAGCACTCTTGTTGGAGTAAAACAAAATTTTCAATTTTCATTAAGTAAATTCACTTTCACTATTTCATTTTCACAATAATATTTTATTTTACTTAACCATATTCTCCCGTGTTTTACTATTTTTCATACATTTACCGAATTGATTAAAAATGTTCCCGCTATTATATTCAAAATACAACTCTTTCAATATAGTTATTTTCAAAGACGAAAGTTTACAAGTTTTTCTAAATTATTACTTTACAGCCAACTAATTTCATTAACAGAGTTTTCAATACAATTTATAAATTTCAGTTTTATTTATTTATTTTTTTTATTCGCATGCAAAAAAATTCAAAGTCGCATATTTCATACAAGTCGGCTTCAATTTTGTATAACTAAAGAAGCTTCCAACAAAAAACTCCCACATCACAACTAAGACTTAAAAAAGATATTTTTACAAAATTTCAAATCATTTCAGGAGTATACACTCACAGAAAATCCCCAACAAAATAAAATAAAAAGTTTGCTTAGCACAATTTTAGACCTATCACAAGTACTATATTTGCTCCTTTTTAAGAATTTTCATTAAACTTCAAATTAATTTAACGCTAGTTCACGATCAACATAAACAGATAGGAATAGACACATACGATCTTCGTGAAAAAAAAACCCCCGGAATCTATAGTAAATTTATCATACGAAGAAAAAAAATATTTTAAAGTCAAAAATCTAACCTTTATAGGAAAAGACTCCTCCATTACTTATGCATTGATGCTTAATTGAAGATAATGAATAATATTACAAAATATGCGTCGATTTTAAATTTAACAACGGCATAAAAAGTAATATTATCCAAACTTCATTTCCATGTCTTCCTAGAATGTTCTGACTGCAACCAACACTCTCTTCGCTAAGCGTCCATCCACATCGAAAGCACAATGGATAATGAAAGATGCGACATAGGCTTATCTCAGATTTCATCTCATCATAGTGAGTCATGGAATTCAAGTGGTAAAATTTCAACTCAATACTAACGGCTGTAAACTCATGTGACCTCTTTTATCGCTGATAAATGTTATATATCACAACAAAACCATTTGTAATAACCTCATCGTGCAAAAACTTAATTAAAGGAGATACATCGATTTAAATCTTTATTTGAAACTAATTTCCTAATTAATTTCAAAACCCCTGTCGACGATTTATTTATTTATTTTTTTCCCCCCGAACTTGAACTGTCTACAAAGTTATTCTATTCTATTCGTTTCTTGTGCACACACACACACACACACACACACTTAAAGACTTAATTTTTTCTATTCGCAATCATTCCACCATTACATTTCGCATTTTCAAAAAGACCATAGTTATTACATTTTTTAAACCTAGTTGTTTTTCAATGATTATTTCTCTGTGGAGATTATTTTCAATGCGTTCTTATTCTTTTAATAATTTTCATCAGTTAAGCATTACAATTATTTATTCTTCCAAAAACATAGCGATTTTCACATTTCCAAAAAATATTTCTAGTGATTTTATTTTTACAACAGCGAATTCAATTTCCTTTGAAATTTTCGAATGGATTTTGTCATATTAAAACGAATGCAATATTCAAGTTATACATATATACATGGTGTAGTAATCAACCTTGAACGAATAATTTCAAGCCTTAATCGAAGAAAAAATAATAATATGTTACAAAAAAATTATTATTTCTTGTTTTGAAAAAAAATATTTTTGCGGAAAAATTTATTTTTGTAAGATTAAAAATTTATTTTTATATGATTGAAAAAAAATTGATTTTTTTTTTAATTAGTAGAAAAATATTACAAGTTTGAGAAATTAATTCTTAAAAACATTTTATATGATTGAAGAAAAAAAAATATTTGATTTCATTTTCTAAGTATAAAAATATTACAAGTTTGAAAAAATATTGTTTTGAAACAAAAAAAAAATCTGTTATGAAAAAAAATATTCTTACAAGTTGAAATTTTTTTTATAAGTTCGAAAAGAAAAAGAAATTAAAGCATCGATTTGGAAATAGACTACATGTGAATAACTCGATTAAGACTTGAAATTATTCGTTCAAGCTTGATTACTACACCATGTACATATGTATAGCTTGACTATTGCATTCGTTTTAATATGACAAAATACATTCGAAAATTTCAAAGGAAATTGAATTCGCTGTTGTAAAAATAAAATCACTAGAAATATTTTTTGGAAATGTGAAAATCGCTATGTTTTTGGAAGAATAAATAATTGTAATGCTTAACTGATGAAAACTATTAAAAGAATAAGAACGCATTGAAAATAATCTCCACAGTGAAATAATCATTGAAAAACAACTAAGTTTAAAAAATGTAACAACTATGGTCTTTTTGAAAATGCGAAATGTAATGGTGGAATGATTGCGAATAGAAAAAATTAAGTCTTTAAGTGTGTGTGTGTGTGTGCACGAGAAACGAATAGAATAGAATAACTTTGTAGACATTTCAAGTTCGGGGAAAAAAAATAAATAAATAAATCGTCGACAGGGGTTTTGAAATTAATTAGGAAATTAGTTTCAAATAAAGATTTAAATCGATGTATCTCCTTTAATTAAGTTTTTGCACGATGAGGTTATTACAAATGGTTTTGTTGTGATATCTAACATTTATCAGCGATAAAAGAGGTCACATGAGTTTACAGCCGTTAGTATTGAGTTGAAATTTTACCACTTGAATTCCATGACTCACTATGATAAGATGAAATCTGAGATAAGCCTATGTCGCATCTTTCATTATCCATTGTGCTTTCGATGTGGATGGACGCTTAGCGAAGAGAGTGTTGGTTGCAGTCAGAACATTCTAGGAAGACATGGAAATGAAGTTTGGATAATATTACTTTTTATGCCGTTGTTAAATTTAAAATCGACGCATATTTTGTAATATTATTCATTATCTTCAATAATGCATCAATGCATAAGTAATGGAGGAGTCTTTTCCTATAAAGGTTAGATTTTTGACTTTAAAATATTTTTTTTCTTCGTATGATAAATTTACTATTGATTCCGGGTTTTTTGTTTAACGAAGATTGTATGTGTCTATTCCTATCTGTTTATGTTGATCGTGAACTAGCGTTAAATTAATTTGAAGTTTAATGAAAATTCTTAAAAAGGAGCAAATATAGTACTTGTGATAGGTCTAAAATTGTGCTAAGCAAACCTTTTATTTTATTTTGTTGGGGATTTTCTATGAGTGTATACTCCTGAAATGATTTGAAATTTTGTAAAAATATCTTTTTTAAGTCTTGGTTGTGATGTGGGAGTGTTTTGTTGGAAGCATCTTAAGTTATACAAAATTGAAGCCGACTTGTATGAAATATGCGACTTTGAATTTATTTGCATGCGAATGAAAAAATAAATAAATAAAACTGAAATTTATAAATTGTATTGAAAACTCTGTTCATGAAATTAGTTGGCTGTAAAGTAATAATTTAGAAAAACTTGTAAACTTTCGTCTTTGAAAATAACTATATTGAAAGAGTTGTATTTTGAATATAATAGCGGGAACATTTTTAATCACTTCGGTAAATGTATGAAAAATAGTAAAACACGTGAGAATATGGTTAAGTAAAATAAAATATTATTGTGAAAATGAAATAGTCAAAGTGAATTTACTTCATGAAAATTGAAAATTTTGTTTTACTCCAACAAGAGTGCTTGTATGAAAAAATAAATAAAGTAAAAATTCATGCGATAAAATGATTAAGTTAAATGTTACTGAAAAAATAATTATTAGCGTTAATTAAATGAAATGTGATAAAATAAATGAAACTCTTGAAAAGCATATGTGATGATGAAATGTAACTTGAGTGCGAAATTTGCTTACTGGAAAAAATTAATTAAGTTGATTTTTAAAATTCGTGAAAATTTGTTAATGATAAGTGCTAATTACTACTAAGAGTAAATTGATTGCAAGTTTTTAAATTAATTTTATTGGATGAAAATTGAAGACATGATAATGTTTCGAAAAATTTGAGGGTTTGATTCCTGTCACTAGTTGTGAAAAATTTCTATCGGGAAAAAAAAAACAAGCGGGAAAATTATGAAACTCTAAAATATACAAAAAAAAATCGAAATCGCGAAAAAATAATCCAAGTCTGAAATGCTTGAAATTAGTTAAAGACTAAAAAGTGAGGAAATAGTTAAAGACTGAAAATGTGAGAAAATAATTGAAAATAAACTTAGTAAGAAAACTATGAAGTTCGAAAGGCATGCAAATAATCTAAGTTGTAAAAATGATAAAGTATGAAATGTATGAAAAAAAATCAAAATTCGAAAAATATTTTAAGTGTAAATATGTATGAAAATACAATTGAACTCCTAAATGATGAAAAAAATAGTTTAAGTTGGAAAAATGATAAAGTCGAGTACACTTGTAAATAAATAAAAGATGCAAAAATAATTAAAGATCAAAAGGTGTAAAAATAAACTAAGTCTACAAATTGCTAAAAATAGACAAAAGAGCTTTAAAATAGTCTAAGACCTAACTAGAAAAAAAATAATCGAAATCCTAAATGTAGGGATGTGAAAAATATTTCTAGTCCAAAAATGCATGAAAAAAAATCTAACTTGTGAAAAATATTCAAAGTCTGAAATGATTAAAAATAGTGAAAGACTAAAAATGTGAGAAAATAATCAAAGATTAAAAGACTTTAGAATAGTCTAAGACTAAAACGGTAAAATAATCCTCGAACTCTAAAATGCTTTAAAATAAATCAAAACACTTGAAAATATCCTCGTAAAAGTTTGTAAGTAAAAACGACTAAGTCCAGTATGACCGTAAATAAATAAAATTCGCGGCAAAATATCTAGAAACGCCTGAAAATATCCTCATAAAAGATTATGAGAAAAAAGGTGATGAATTCCGAAAACGCGGGGGGGGGGGGGGAATAAATGCGCGAAAATATCCTCGTAAAAGGTTACAAAGAAAAAATGACAAAGTTCGAAAACGCGCGAAAAATGATAAAATGCGCGAAAATACCCCGCGAAAATGTAGAAGAATATAGTCTTCTACAAAGATTACATGGAGGCGCAGCCATGAGATCAGAGGGGGATTGGGAGGCGCAGCCGAATTGCATGATGCAGCTGCGCCTGCTGTCGGTAAACTCTCCTTTTTCATCTACTTTTCTTCTGTTTGTAATTATCTAATGCTAGAACTTATGACGCTTAAAATAAAAAATATATAATAAATATAATCGAATATGACTATAAAATTCTTTAAGTCGTACAAATCTGATAATTTTAGTGCATACTTTTTACTACTTTGTCTAAATATAAATATTTGGAGCTAAAGCTCCCGTCAGCTTCCTTGCAAATAAAGTCCTGGTTGTTTTTACGATGTATTTCTAAGAAAATATTGCCCTATTCCGTCATATAATTTCCTTTTGTTTCTCTGTAAATATTTTCTAGTGGTTCTGATATTCGATGTGCATTAACGATCTTAACTTGTGTGTACATGTATTGTATTACTGCCAGGGCTGTCGAGTCGGAATATTTTTAACAGTGCGGTTGTTGCGATATTTTGGGCTTAGTGTTTTCTAAAAAATGCAAAAAGAAAATATATTATCGACTAAAGGCCGATCATTTGGTTTGTAAGCTTCCCGCTGACCGGACTAAATCCGTTCATGGGGCGAATGTGACCCTCAAGCAGTAGGTTAGATACCACTATTATATGCTATGCTAGCATGTGTTACTTCAATCTTTAGAAATAACGAAAATAATTTAGAATATGTCACTTCCTCCCAGATGAAAATTAGTAAGCTGATAGTTAATATATTTCTCTAACTAATAACTAAAGTCAGCTGGCAGTAAGTCGAGGGAAAACTCGTCAGCTGGTGCATTCTAGTTGGCGATAGATGCCCCCAAGCTTTTTAACTGCTAACTGAATCGATTATTTCAGAAAGCGCGTAAGTACTACGGGATTCCAGTGGACTAACGCCTTTTCTGAAATAATCGATTCAATTTTCAATGTACCAGCTGACCATTTTTCCACCGGGGTACAGCCAGCTTACTTGTGTATTTATTCATAGTTGCATATAAGCTGTCATCAGGCAAATTCTTAGCTGAGAGGAAATCATTGAATTTTTTTTTTTACATGTTCGACTTACCAGCTGACTCATAACCCACCGCGTTACGTCAGCTGACTTTGTTTTCCTTCGAGATATTTTCTTAACTATCATTTGATGAAGTTTCAGCCGGGAGGAAATGATTGACTATTTAGCTTTTTTTTACATGATTGGGAGGCTACTGCCGCCCATCCCACTCACGGACACGCAGCTTACTTTCACGAGACGTTTTGATACCACCCCCTTATGCCTCTCACCAATTATCGTTCGAGAGGAAATGATTGACCAAATTTGTACCTAGCTCCCGGACTATTACTGTTTCATAACTGAAATGGAGGTATAAAATATTACTATTATTTGAAAGTGATTACTTAGAAAATGTTAGGCAACAAAACTGTTTGTTGACAGTTGCTATCAGTTAAATAAAGTTAGAAAATAAGCAAACTGGGGGACGGCTTAGGTAGCTGTTACAGAAAGTTCGATAAACAATCAAGCCAGCTGGTTGTCACAATGACAGTTATTTTCTTATTAGTAGGCCTTTAAACATGTAATCAAATTAATTGGTAGTCAGTTTTTTTAAAAAATGCAATGATAGTCAGTGAAAATTAAAGCAATAAAAGATACCCGGAGCCGGAGTCGGCATGTTTTCGAACGACTCCGATTCCAAAGCCCTGATTACTGCTTGGCATTCAGTTTGACGATGTTGTGGTTGTGAACTTTAACTTCTCCCTCACTCGTAGTTTCACTTCGCTATACGCGGAACATTAGTAACGAGGGCTATTGTAATAAAATTGTATGTTATAAAATTACACATTGTTGTTTACTTAAAAAATTGCTTGACTCCTGTTACGGAACTAGTTTTTTAATTTCGTTCATTACCAAATTTCTAAAATAGTTTATAATGACTTTGTTTCTTTAAGGAATAAAGAACAACTTATGCTTCAATTATTTACAGTGGCGGATTGGTTCAAGAAATCGGCCCTGGCATGATGGATGTTGTGGCCCCATAGCTCCTAATACTAATTTTTACCAAACGATTGGGAAACAATATCCCTTAAATATAAAGAAAATCATTCGTAAAAATTAAATATTAAAAAAAAAAAAATAACGGAACGGATCCTTTCTGTGTTTTAATGGTGAACAATTGATACAAGATAAACTAAATCTTAGTTTGTAAAAAAAAAGGGGGGGGGGGGTGTAAAATAATCCATTTAAATAATTTTAAATGATTTGGAGCTTCATTGATTATATCCGTAATAATATCTCCTAACATAACATTTGTTAGAATAGGAAGGTTATTAGGGAGGCGGGTTGACCCCTTAATTTTGGCAAACACATGTATCAATACAAAGAGAGAAAGAGCAGATTTATTTTCTTGCTCATGGGAGTCGTTACGTTAAATATCAGCAATATAAACCTAATTGTAAGTTTAACATTAGATCAGAAATAAGGGGTTCGGGGAGTTCGCCCCTGGAAATTTTTTGAAATTGTAGTCTTAAAAACGCAATTTTAGATTATTTTTGGTGATGTAGGGAGAGCGGAAGTTCGAATGCCCTCCTCCGGCAATATTTTGGAAGTGAAACTTCAAAACTGTATTTATATATTATTCTCAATTATTTTAAGAAGATGACGTCTAGGAAATTTTCAAAATCTTAGCTCTGAAAACGCAGTTTTGGAAGATTTTGAGCGATGTTAGAGAAAGGAGAGATTCGAGCAGAATCCACCAAGAATTTACTTAAAATGAAGTCTTAAAAACATGATTCTAAGCTTTCTTTGATAAAAACTAGGGCATAGACAGTTGTTCAAAGGTTAAGTCCCAAAAACGAAACTTTGACCTCCTATGATTTTAGGAAAAGGAGTAATGGCGGGGCTCTCCCTAGATTTTTTTTCAAAATTGAAGCATTTAAAACCGAGATTTCTAACGTGCTTTACTGATGATGACGAGGGGAAGGGGGGGGGGGGCTTTCCTTCAAATTTTTCAATGCTGTAGATTTGGAAACGGAGTTTTAAATATCTGTACTGTCGAAACGTACAGTACGCGAAACACCAAAACACATACCCAAGATGACATTAATTACAATTCTTTAAAGAAAGAAACAGCTTTATTCTTACTAGGTGGCATGGTTAAGATGCAGCATTATAACACAAATACAATTGCAAGAATAGTGCTTTTAAAAGAATTTAAAACTACTCCTTGATCAAATACTAACTCTAAAAATAACCCCTAATAAAAGTTAAAATACATTAGTTATCACACGGCCAGAGTTTCCGCCTATATATATTTACAAAAGCACCAAGCCCAAATAACTCTCTGCTTAAAATTAACTAATATGAAATTTGCATTTCACACACATTAAAATAACATCAGCCTATGACAACATAATACCACAATTTGAACAAATTAAAAAGTTCTTATGTGATACATTAAAACATTACTTCACAAAAGGGTTGAATTCTACGACGAGGCATCAAACACTAAAAATCTCACACGCTGTACAAAAGGCACCAATTCGACCTTGCTTCAAAGATCTAGCGTAGGCTGAATGATTTGAGGATTTGCCCGCTGCCGGTAGCTCCGAACTCCGATTCCTGCTACTATTTTCACGGGCCACAAGACTTATAACTTCCAACCATCCTATGCGTTCATTAGCTCCCAGGTCTGGTCCATGGGGCCTCTACTTCCGACACAGCGATGAATTTAGTCTGGCAGAAGATTCTGATAGTTTCTTGGTTCACTTATGTGATGCCGAGACTTCACATCTTAGCGAGGAACATTTATCTGCACTTAACCTTCCAAAGGGCCATCTTTACATTCACTATTTGAACGAAACTCGAGAGGCTGTTTCAGCCACGCATGCAAGGCGAGATGATATGCGTAAAAAAAAAAAGGAAACTTTAGCTCTTTCGTACTGCCTTATATCCATTGCGTCATTTCCAACTGTTGCCACTACGCTTTTGAGCAGTACATATCTTTCGTAATGTTAATAAAAAGAGAAGATCGATGGTAAACTTTCGAAACTAAATCCTATCAACGCAACACTGTAGACGGTCTTTGGTGTTGTTATGCATATACATACACCTTAGAGACTCCCGTTACCTGTCACAATTAGAATTTGAATGTTACAAAACACAATAAGAAGTACAATACAATACATTAAAAATGCAGAATGATTATAATTATAAAACTGAGTGATAAATTGCATAAAAACCAAAAATTGGCACTAAATGAAAATTCTGTTAAACCAAACATAGACAATGTGAATCACTATGTTCTCGGGGTGAGGGGGGAGGACTGAAAACAAAACAGTTTATTAAATTTTAGAAAAAAACAGTAATTTTTTATTACATGAGTTCATAATTTAAATTAAAAAACCCTTAACAAGATAACCCCCTTTGGATAAGAATGAAAAGAGGGTGTGTATTAGTTCATTCTCATGAGGATGAAAGAAAGCTGTGCGAAGATTTTCGGAAGGAAAAAGAGAGGGGTTATATTTAATGTGAAAAGATGAAGTTAGTGGAAGATATAAAGGTCTGGTGTGTACCTGGGAGTCCTTGACACCATGACATGAACTTTTACTTGATACAGAATCTGAAAATGAGTATTGAAGTAGTACGTAGATAGGGAAATGAACATGGCCACTTACAAAAATTGTTTGTTGTCTAGATTTAATTTTAGGTTTTCATTTAATTTTAGGGAATAGGTCAAAAACTCTTCTGCCATGATGTTGTTAGGAGGGAAAGGGAGATTCGGAGGTCCTTGACACCATGACATGAACTTTTACTTGATACAGAATCTGAAAATGAGTATTGAAGTAGTACGTAGATAGGGAAATGAATATGGCCACTTACAAAAATTGTTTGGTGTCTAGATTTAATTTTAGGTTTTCATTTAATTTTAGGGAATAGGTCAAAAACTCTTCTGCCATGATGTTGTTAGGAGGGAAAGGGAGATTCGGAGGTTCTCCTCTTTTTTTTTTTTTTTTTTTTTTTTGAGAATGTAGCTCAAAAAAGGTAATTTTAAACAATCTTCGATGATGTTATGGGAAAATGTTCAAGGGACTTCCGAAATTTTTTCGACCTTGAATTCTGACGCTCTTCAATGATGAGGGGGGGAAGTTTCCAGGTAGGTTGCACCTGAAACGCTCTCCTCGAAGTATTTCGAAGTTGAAATCCCAACCACGCTGTTGTGGGTCATCTTTTATGACGTTAAACTTAGGGCGTTTTTCCCTAGAGAATTCCTAAAAAGCAAAGTTTTAAAAACGCACTTTAGGCTAGCTTTGGTGACTAAAAAAGGAAGATATAAGCTTTTGGATCCCTCTCCACCCCCCCCCCCCTTTTGACTACGCCCCAATCTTTATTTATTTATTTATTTTAATTACTGATAAAAAAAGAAAAACCATCCTAGAGTTTTCTCTTTCAAAACCCTTTAAACTTAGATTTTCCATAGAAAAATTTCCAATTTCTAGCCTGGTACTTTTATTTGCTTGAAATGCAAGCAATCTGCGACCGGAGGTAAAACAAAAACCTTTTTTGAACTGACCTGATGCTTTGGTGACCTTAAATAACCTTAATGACCTTAGGCCTTTTTTTTCAGCCTGCATTTTATTTTAATTTCATAATTTTCTTCACTTCTTGATAAAGTTTTTTGTTTCAAATTCAAACACTTAGAATACTGGTGTGACTATTTATTTCAATATATTTTCAATCTCTCTTGCTATAATTTTTCTCCTAGATCAACCATATTTCGGGGGCCTGTGTATTTTTCTCCACTTGAACTTTGATTTTCAGGACGATATTTTTCATTAAAAAAAAAATAGGAAAGGTAAATGGTAGAAAGGGTAGATTTGTCGGCGACCCCTGAGATCCATGTTTTTATTATTTTTATTATTATTATTTTAAATCTATTCACTTTTAAATGTAACTGTCTTAACTAAGGGTCTCTAAGGGTCTTAAACTGTGGATTTGAACCCTTCGAGGGATACTGGGAGAAACTGAATACTTTATTTTTCGTAAAAAGTGTTAGAAACGCACATTTCGGAGGTCTTCACTTGAATAGTTTTAATAATATAGTATTTTGGGTGCTCTAAATTGTGTTTTAAGATTGCATCTTATGTTAAAATTTTATTGAAGAATGTCACTTTTATTGCAATTGTTATGAACTACAATTCATAACAATTGTTAATTTTCATTCATAAGTAAAGTAAATGTGAATTGTCATTCGTAACTAAAACTGACAATTGGTCAAAAGTATTTTAACTTTTTAATACTGTCAACGTTTTCCTGTTTTTTATTGCATTACTAAAATGAAATTGGCGGCTCCATTTCTGAAAAGCTGAGGTGGAATAGCATCCCCCCCCCCCCGCCCCTTTGGCGGCGGACTTGCCCCCTCCACCAACGGGAGGACTTGAGCCTATGCGTTAAAGGGATTGAAGCTAGAGAATTTACGTAGCGGGATTTACATTTTGTTGTTTGTAGACAGGGCAACTGAGCGGCCCAAACATAACCGGCCCACCGGGCAAATGCCCGGTTGCCCGCCGGCTGTATCCGCCACTGATTATTTGTTCGTTTTTTCTTAAGAAAGAAGAAAAGCTCATTCTAAATTATTTTTAAAAATGGATGATGCTTTAAATGTTTGTTTTATTTAAGGATGTCAACTTTAGTATTTCTTGCGGAGGCACTGTACCTTACATAGCTTGTGAAAATTTTTATTTATAATTAGTAATATATTTTACGCTACTGTTTCGTTTCTTTGTGAAACATAATATTGCAATTTATGATATTGAAAATTTTGATTTATGTTGAACATTTTTTACAATGCTTCTGTTTGTAATTATCTAATGTTGCAATTTATGACGTTTAAAATAAAAAGTGATATTTTATTTATGGCTTTAATAAGGATTCATATTAAATCATTGGTCTAAATCCAAGCTAAATGAGCCGTCTGTCCTCCGTGGAATTGTACGGGAAATACCTTCCATTCCCAACGTCATCTTGCTCTTTCCCGTACGGCTTTGTTATGTCATGCTTGAGTTCAATCGTGATCCTTTTGTTTGTCAAGCGTGCCTCTCCACTTTTTGGTGAATAGCTCTTTGTCTTATTCGTGTAACAAGGCTGGTTTGAGAGATGGAATTTTTATTTTGCTCAAGTAGATGAGTTCCCTACTGCCTCAGATTTTGTTTTCCGATAACGCTTAGTGTTATCCGCTTTATTTTTCTTCTCATATATTTTTACTTTTGGTTCTTGAGCTAGTACAGGCATGAGAGGCAAGGTAAAAGCTTGATATTGTTTCCTCGTTAATTTAAAAACTCTCTTTAAAATAAGTAAATTTCAGATTAAGAATGAATTAAAATAAAGATAATAGAATTTGGAATTTATCACAGCAGAGGAAACTGAGGGTCCTATTTAAGAAAAAAATCAGAAGCTTTCCGCATCGGATTAAAGCGGCTAAAGTCATCTCTGATTGCGGTATTTTTTTGCGGAGACGCTTTGAGGGAGAAGTAATACCGTCAATCCGAAGTGGAAGAATTCCGTGCGGTATTAAGTTAAAAAATACTTTAAACTTTTTTTTTATTCGAATGCCATATCACTTCATTAAATATGTTTTGTGTTTTGCAGTAAAATGCCTAATTTTCAAAACATATTTTTTCTCCATTCAAAGTAAACAATAGTTAAAACTATAAATCAAAATCATGTTTGCTATACCCGGAAAGAATCTTTTTCTCTCTCCAAAAGTTTAAGCTCTTTTTAGTAAACAATTTTCATTGCCTTAAAAAGCACTTACACATTAGGGGAAAGAAAACAAGTTTGAATGGTTCCTAAAATAATGATATATTTTCTTCAAAACATGTTGCTGCTAAAACTTAACCTAAACAAGACTTTTAAAGATTGATGACTTCTCTTATTCCACGTTTAATCGCACTATTGTATACTCATCAGGAAAATATTTTTTTTTTCCGAAACCTTCACAATTGAATTGGATGGTGTAGTGAGAAAAAAAAATAAGTGTTTACTTTAACCTTAGTTTTACCCGGGTCACTCCCATTGCTTTGGGCCACAACCTTTTTATCATAGAGCTTTTAAGGAATTTTATTATTTTAAGATTTATGCCTTTTATGTAACGTAAACGAAATACGTTTATTTATTTTTGAGTGTTCAGAATTTCGTTGTTAGTTTTGTTTTTTTCATCTTTGAACTGAGCTGACGTTTGGGTTGCTTTTGTATTTTGTTAATTACTCGGTAATTTTTCGAAACTTTAGCTATAAATTCCAATCGGTAATAATTGTTTAAACAGAACAAAAATATGATTGAACTTAAATCATTTATTAACTTTACTTTATATACTTTAAAGCGAAGTAAAATTGCAATTTGTTTAGAAAACCTGTAAAGGTACGGGATGTACTCTCATTAACATAAATGCATTAAATTTTATTTCTTCGGGAAAAAAATTATAAATTTTCGTGTCGTATCGTAAAGCGTCGTTTAATCCACGGAATTTCTCTAAATGACACAAAATCTGCGTATCAGTTTGATCCATCCTTCCGTTAAACTGTTTTCAACAAAAAAGTTGCTTCCAGATCTTGCGATTTATAGGAAAATATTTTCTGGAAAGTTTCAAAATTGCTCACGCATTAAAAAAAAAGTATACAAATGTGTGTTTTATTTTAATTTATTAGTTCTTAGGGTAAAACCGCCAGTAGTTAATACTTCACTAGTAGTTGACACTTATGAAGAAAAAATAAACTAACATAAGAAATTATTAAATTGTGCAAAATTATAAAATGACGTTAAAGTTGTAGCGTTTACCTTTCAGCTTATTCTTTGCTGATTTATCTTCTTTTGACGCCGGTGATTCTCTTGCTTATTTATTTTTTCTTTATTAGTGTCGACCACAAGTGCAATATTAACTATTAGTGGTGGTTTTACCTTACATTTTCTTTTCATCCAGAATCACTCAAACTGCACAAAGAAATCGAGTTCCTTGACTTACAGGTATTAATGCAATCGTTCTTTCGTCAGTGCACAAATATTTTTTGTGATCATAGTTGATCCGTCAGGTGGTCTGAAAGCAACCCTTTTCGTCCAGCTGCTTTAAAACGAGAGTAGCTTTTAGATGCTCATTTGAACGGTGCACAGGCACTATACAGAGGGGAAAAGTAAATCAGTGAAAACGTTGCATGGTGCTATTATTGCTAGGCAGTTTTTTTTTTTTTTTTTTTTTTTTTTTTTTGTGTTCATGCATGTCGGTGAAAAGATTTTTATCGAAAGGTAAACGTTAACTTGCAACAATTTTATTTTCAAAGGACTTTTCACTATTCAAAAGAGATTGTTTTTTCTTTCTTATTATTTTTCTACTTTGTGAAGAAAATAATTGTGAGCATTTATTTAACTTTGATTTTGCTTTTTATGTCATCATTTTTTAGGGTTACAGTGGAACATTTTGTAATATTTCTTCTGTTTCTCATTATCATTAATTTTTATTTGTTTAGATGTTGGCAGTGGCGCGGTTAGAGGGAAGGTTTGAGGTAAAAACCAAGAACGTAGCCAAGGGGGGGGGGGTCCATGGGGTCCGGACCCCCCCCTTCCCGAAAGACCACTGTCTGCTTTTTCTCGGTTGTTGCACCTCACGACAACAAAAATTTTCCAAAGAGAGAAATTTTATGAAACCCGGTATTTTCCCCTTAAATATTCCCATTTATCGACAATTTTCCCCGCGTCCGAGTCAATTCAGAACACGAGAACCTCGTGAAATAACTGCGGGTTCCGAGTTGCCGCCGGTCTCTTCCTGTGTCGCGAAAAATCCGTCCGAAAACGACGAATTTCCAATTCAACCCAACTGGGTTGTGACCTTGAAATTCGGCCCCTCTCCCTCAGCCCACCAAATTGCCATCGGCAAAGTAATTGAAAACAAACATTCCCCAGTCTCATTGTGATAGTTTTCTTTCTTTCTTCTTTTCGTTTTGACTCTTTTCCCGTTTAGACTTGATTTCCTAGACACATGCTGCACGAAGGACAGCCAGAGTGAGGTGCATCCCTGGTGAATTAGTAATTGAAATTCCTATTATTTTCTGTTTTAACACACAGTTTTTTTTCTACCACGCGCTTATAGGAAACATATCTTGAACAAAATTGTAATCAGAAGAAAATTAAGTGTACATAAACTAGGTAAGTTGTAGTGTTTCCTTTTAAAGTTTTCTTAACAATACGAGCAATTTATGTGTTAATATGTTTTCCCATTTAAAAACTAAGTTCCGACAGCAACGAAAAAAAAAATTCTACACATTTCGTGTGATTGAGGATGAGAAAAAATAAATATTAATTATTAATTTATTTTTGAACTTTATATTTTTGGTATGATTTATTTCAGATTCATTTTATATTTTGATTAATAATCTTATTTAAACTTTTAGTTTATTTTTAACAATAATAGATTACTTATCTCCCCGGAAGCTTACAACTTTTAAACTGTAATCCTGAAAAGTTCGTTTTTTTTTTTTTTTGAACATAAGTGAATAAATAAATTTGAAGTTGATGCAACGAAATTACTTTTCGCTGTATCAAAATTTTATGAAGCGAAGAATGAAATTGAAAATTACTTGAATATTTTACTGTAATCAGTTTATGAAATTGCAAGTTCGGCCATATTAACACATGTAATTTAAAAGTAATTATTAGAAATTCGTACTTTTAAATCTTACTGAAATGTGAGTCTATGGTCCCAAGAGAAGAGCAGCTAGTCATTTTTAACTGAAGAAAAAAATCTTTCTTCGATGTTGTTCCGTTTTTCAAGAAAAGCATATTTGTATTTGTTTCATTGGAATAAATTTTCTGATTAGTATTTACCGCCTTTTTACTGAGGAATTATTTAATAAGCGTCTATGCATCCATCATTAGTAAATTGCGAAGGTCGCATTAAACGTAACAAAAAACGGACATGTGCATTTAACTATAAAATTACTAGGTGAAAAATTCTGCTATTTACTGCGCATATAATTAAAAAAAGGTCAATGCGAGGTACATTTTCTTGTATTTTTCACGTCTATATTAGATTTTTTTTAACTCTTAATTTCTTCAAGTTAAAATTATTTGCTATTTCTTGCAATAGAATATCTTTTACTAACATCACATGAAAGAAAGAAAAAAAAAAGTCAATACCTACGTTATAAAATATGATATGCTTTCGAGAATACATGATGATTACAAAATCGCTCCTAGAAAGCGTTAGGTTAGTTATACCAATTTGAAAATGAAAGAATCAGAAATGTTATTATTGTTAGATGAATTTTGAAAGGTAGATTTAAATCATTACTGGATTTTTAACCACAATCATTCTAAGATTTTTTTTACAAAAGATTGTCTTTAGGCTTTTGAACATCAGATGACTGTTGAGCAAAAAACTTACAAACTGAGGCTATAAGAAACCTATAAGTTTTGATTTCAAAGCTCGACAGGTAAAAGATCTCTCAGGTATTCGTTTGGCTTGACAAAATTTAACCCCTAGTGCAGTTTCGCACCGAAGAGAGCTCAAGTGTCTCCATCTGGTGGAAACTCGGCATCGAAATTTCCTGTGCAGTCACATCCGCGCCTTAATGGTAGCATTTGAAAGACTAGATGCTATATCGGTGGTTCGCACTAGATCCGAAAAGGCTAAAGCCTCTAACAAAGCCCCATTAGAAAGAAAAAAAATACCATAACGGATCCTAAGGTAGCTTATTTTACCAATTCGTTTTGCAAAAAAATAATAATAACGATTAAAAAAAAACGGCAATAAGCATTTTTTTTTAATGATTGCAACAAAGGAAGTCTCCATCCATCAAAGAGTTAATAGTTTGTTCAAGTTTTTAAATGATGGTTAGAAATGATAATCAGAAAACGGATAAAATTAGAAACTTCATTCAATTTCGTATAATCAAAAGAATGTTATAAAGTAGATAAATAAAGAACTAAATAACAAATAAATACCTTTGTGCTGAAACTTGGATTACTGATTATTTGAAATAAAGAACTAGTTCAAGCTTTTTAAATGAAACCTGGCTAATATTTTCGTCTAGAGGGCGGTTGAATTTTGCCAGAAATCTTGTTCAAATCGGACAGGGTGGCGGAATTACGTTATATTGCATTCATAGTTATACATTCGACTCGATAGATATAGATTTCTTTATTTTTTTCAAATAAAATGACTTGTACATATTTTGTTGAAATATATTACAAAGCTTTAATATTTTATTAAACTATTACCTGCGTTTTCCAAGTAATCCATAGAACAGTTTTCGTTTTCCGATTTTCTTTTATTGTGAACTTTTTATTAATAGGAATTATATCACTCATTTTCAAAGCATCAGAACAGAGGAAGCTTATGTGATGGAATTTTTCTATCCATGTATGAAAACTTAGTATGGGAAAACTTTTAGTTTAATGTTAATTTTATAAACTGACTAATTTTTTTGCCACTTAATGTAAAATTTTTGTTAAATGCTCTATCAATTTCAATTATTTAATTAATTTTAGTTAATTATCATATTTTAATAATTAGTTTTAATTGGATTTATTTTTTAACGTAAATATGAGCTACTAATTTTGCTTTAGCATGCCTCCTCTTTTGAAGTTCGTGAAACCTTGGACCCCCCCCCCCCTTAAAGTTCTAGCTCGTGCCTGTAAAAACCTTCATGGAATCTTTGGTTTTAACATATTACCAATCCTAATAAGGTAGTTTATATTCTATGAAAATGAATTGCATAATATGAGGGCCATTATGACTAAAACCCCCCATCCATAATTTAATTTCTGGCTACGCTATTGGATGTCAGGTAGTTTATTATTAATTATGTGACGAAAATATCAACTGAGAGCTGTACGAAAGTGATACGAATTTAATATTTAATTCAGTAGCTCCCAATCTTTTTTGAGTCAAAGCGCTCTCTTGGAAATTATTTCCCACAGCGCCCTTCCATAATAAGAGTACGATTAATCCTAACCAACATACAAAAATTAATAAGGTGCACGTTCATGCATTGCATAGTTCTGCTGGGGTGCCGCAAAAAGGGCAGAGGTTTCATTATTTATAAGTCCCTTTTGTCGTGAAGTTTTTCAAAATTTCACAACGACTCTTTGAAGACATTACGGCTCTTCTTAACTAAATTTTACTCTTTGCGACCCTTTCTCATTAATATTTTGATCTCTTCTTTTTTTTGTGCAGTCATTTTTTGCTGCAAAATTTGTGCTGTGATTCATATAAGATGCAACCAATTGGTTCCAAATAGCCTCTCTGAAATTAAATGGGGACTGTCATAGCAGTAGTTCTTGCTATGAATTCTTTAATAAAGTGAAATTACGTTACAACGGATACCAGTACAACGTATTATCCGTCTCAACGAAAGAAATTATCCGTCCCGATTTGTTTTCCGTTACTTTGCTCGAATTCCATTACAACGAAAATCCCGTTACAACGAACAAAATGAGCGGTCCCTTGAAGCTCTTTGTGACAGGATTTCACAGTATACACTGCTAAAAAAGTATTTGCAGAATTGCTGTTTCTAATTCTTAAATAGCCTTACATGGTAAATCTACAAGCCTATATTCTGTGACCCATGTCAATGTTTTTACTAGTACAGGGCCATTCCATGTGACGGAACAGGACGTTTGGAGTAGTTTTGTCAGTATATTTTGTTTTATAAATGCAAATAAAACAAGATAGAAAATTTATTATTGATAGCAGCATTAAGCAATTGTCATAATAGTTACGTAGAACATTAAAATTTATTGTTTTCAAATAAAACAATTGAACAACATCCAATAAAATGCCTGTCGTCGCAGGCATTTTATTGCACGTTGTTCAGCTATTATCTTCAAACTGCCCAACTTTTGATGTTCTACATAGTTCTTATGACAATCTTTACGGTTGCTATCAAAAATAAAATTTCTAGCTTGTATTAGTTGTATTTATGAAACAAAATCTAGTGGAAAAACTACTCCAACTGTCCTGTTCCATCGCATGGGATGGCCCTACAGTCAATGATTTTACTCGAAAAGATATTTTATTCCAAGTTATAAATTACTGTAGCCGAGTAGGGTAGACCGACCAGTGAATGAACTCCTCGTATTTTTTGTGAAAAAATAGGGTTTAAAAACAATTTCTTTAGATGAATTGGAAGTAGTAACGGTCTTTTACCCATTTCCAGAAAGAAAACGACTAGAGAATGCTGTGTTTGTCCACTGGATGGGCTGTTCATTCACAGGTTCGGGGCACTTTTTTTCATTTCAACTCACAAAAAAGCCTAGATGCAGAAGCATAAAAATTGTCACATTTTTTTAAATTTAACTACATGCATCAATTAATGCGTTTTTACTGTCATGTAGCACATACTACAATTTTTAACGATGCTATGAATTATTGAAGATGAAAATGCTCTTAAGTGTAACATTCACTGGTCGGTCTACCCTAATTCATTTTTCTCATACAAGATTTTAACACAATCAAAATACGTTTTCGGCAATTCATTGATAACATTAATCAAATTCTGTTTCCTGAATAGGAGTAAAAGCAATTCGACAGTTTCTATTGCTATTAATGTTTAGGTGAACATTGCGTTGCAGTGCTTATGAATCGCAGGTGTGCCTTTGTTGTCGGCCTCCTGGAGCGCAGGTGCTACTTGCGCACGTTTTTTGAGCAATCGCATCTCTACCGAACATTAAGATACTTCTCTAGACAAATAAGAATTACTGTCGTTTCTTCTTATTAGCATTAATGATAGCAAACACCGCCTGAGTCACGTGAAAACGCCCGAGAGTACGACTGGTTGTTTTTCACTTGGTGTCAATGTCTTTTCGTACGCTTTGGAAATGAATGCTTCCAATGATTGTTCAGGATCGAAGGTCCACCATTTTCATATCGTAATCCAAAACACATCCAAACATAGTTTTGATTTTATCAATTAACGGTGAAAACAAAAAATTCAAAAAATATATATTGAATAATTGCTTAGCATCACTTGCGCAGTCAGAAATACCTTCTGGAGGGGTTTTTTGATGAAAAATACCTTCTGGAGGGGATTTTTTGATCAAAAATACCTCGTGAAGGAGTTTTTTTTGACCAAAACAGCCCTTTCATATACATAAACTACTGTATTAGAATTTTTATTTATGTTAAAATCAATTGCTCGGGGGGTGGGGGGAGGTTAACCCCCACACAACACTTACATTATATTTCAGTGAGTCTTTGTTAATGTTCATTCACATGTAATAGCTCTTTTGACTGGTTCAGTAAATTGTCAGAGCTAAGTTATTTATGCTTTTTCGAACTTTTATTTTGGTTTAAGGAAGTGCTAGGTTCGGAAGATTTTTGTAGACCACCCATAAAACGTATACACCTGGCACCATAAAAACAAAATCCGCCACAGATTGAAAACAACAATTTATCATTAAATTTGAACGAGTTGTTGTCTTACTTTCTGAATAGTACTGTTACTCATCCGTGCCGCCAATAATCTTAGCAACCTGGTTATGCCTTCACAAACTGGAGTACAAAACAATTGACGCTAAAATGTAAAAAAAAAAAAAAAAAAAAAAAAATTACCTTTTATCAGCGACGGAAAGCATTAAGTTTCTCACAGTTCATCTGAAAATGAAAAAGCTTAGAAAGGAAAATGATGTGAAACAGCTCATGCACCGCCTTTTTGAAAAAAAAAAAAAAAAAAAAATATATATATATATATATATATATATATATATATATATATATATATATATATATATATATATATATATATATATATTTCTTCGAACTTTCTAATGATATCCCTGGGTTTTGACCACTTTCTGTCTCAGAATATATAAAGAAATCATGTTCTCTCAAATTAGTGTTTTGATTTCGAGGGTGGTCTATTCAATCGACAATACTGGCGAACGAGCAATCAAGCCTTCTGTTTTGTAAAAGCTGTAATAAATTTCCCAACTTGTTTCTCATGACTTTTGAAAAGTTTAATCAAACCGGTGTTGTTTTATCCTTTGGTTCTCACAATGATTTTTTAGGATACGTCAGCTTTGAAACGCAGCACATCAAGATAAAAAGGTGTAATAAGAGTGTTCTGCTTTGCAAATTTTCCTAAATTAGAAACAAAAGTCAGTTGTTTTTATGCACCTTTTAACAGTTTGATTAGCGGCTGGTTGAGCAGTCCCAATTAGAGATATAAAATTTCTGAAATTTTTGGGAGTGGTCTAATAAACCAATTTCTTGTTTTGCGGAAAAGGGGGGTCGGAGGGGTCCTGGAAAAAAATTGAAAAATTATTTTTTTACTGATAAAAATATAGTTTCTAATAAAAGTATAGTATATTTTCTTAGGATGCCTAAAGTGTTTTTTCCTTCTTAACAGGAATACACACAAAACTTTTACTTTAAAAGAAAATAGCCTTTCTGTTTGTTCCATAACCCCCCCAGAACGTTTCTTGTTCAATACGCCAACGAGCATTAATACATATGTGGGTACATATTTACACACACTCAAATATTTATATTCACATGATGACAGACTGTATGGTAGTGTGGAAGCATGTATGCTTCCACGTGTGCGTGGTTTTTGTTGTTTTCCGATTGAATTTTTATTTAATTGGCTGAAAAGACACCGCCATACTTTGAAGGTGAAAATTCTGGTTTTCAAAAGCAAAAGCATTATTTTAACAATATTTAACGTTTTTCAAACTTTATTTTTCCGTCGAAATTTACCGTGGACCCCCTTCTAAGGGTCGGCGGACCACAGTTTGGGAAGCTTTGTACTAAGGTATAGCTACTACTATTTCTAACTACATTAATGAGAGGTAAAACAATTCTTTCTTGCTGTAACAAGCTGTAGAAACTACAATTTTCTCAGAAATGCAAGATTATTTCTATAATGACCTGTGGAAAATAATCGTTGCTCTGTAATTGGCTCTTTTCGTTTCTTTTGACCACTGAAATGTAGTGAATTCTCTTTAAATGAAAGTATGATTTTCCCGTTGCGATTTTAAGTGGATTGTTTTTATTTTATTTTATTTTATTTATTTATTTTTTTGTCTGTACGGATTATTTTGTACTGTGGTTTTCAAGTGGCAAAAAAGTACGCGCAAAAAATAAATGAATAAAAAAGAGTAGTAATAGGTTCTTGTTAAAAATATGCGGTGTTAAAATTAAGGCTTGAAAATAGTGATTTCAAAGACCAGTTTGCTTGAAGGGAATCAATCATTCACAGACTTAGGGGGAGAGCTATCGTTGTATTCAATTCCTGAAAGCGGGATTATATCTGCTTTTTTCTTTGAATTTTATTTAGTTCTTCGTTAAAGGTAGTGCTGGCGTGATTTATGTTTTCAACATAGTTTAAGGTACTTTCAAAGTGGTAGTTAATAGAACATTTCTCAGTTTGGTGAAGTAATCGAGAAATAGCTGAATCTTTTTCCTCCAATAAAAGAGTTGTATTTCGTCGAACGTGGGCGTGGCAAAATATCATGTGGGAAAATATGTGGCTGTTGATCTACAGTGGCTCCCAAAAGTGTTCGTACACCTTGAAATTATGTAGCAAAACCAAAATAACGCAAAACTGAATTCGAATATGAAGTCGAATTTTTTTTCACACCATTCCTATGCCATTCTGAGTAAAATCCGGTAGATTTTTTCAAAATATTGCAAAATTTTATTTTTGAAATTTGTCAAAAAACAATGAGACAGAGAAAAAACACGCCACAAAAGTCATCGTACACTGAAATATTTTCGAATAAATTTATGATTAAAATTATCATATGTGCTTTTTATTATTATTTTTGCATTGTAAGGACACTGTAAAGCCATTTGTCTTTAATTTTTTGTTTATTTATTCACTAATATTCTGCTTATTACTATAAAATGGCTGGTATTCGTAAAAAAAAACAAACACCATTCGAAATTTGATTTTTTTCCTCACAGTAGTGGTAAATTGGTTTGAAATGTGTCTAAATTAGTTAATTTATTCCATTCTACAGTAAAGTGCTTGATAAAATGCTTTAAAGACGAGAATCGGATCAAAACAAGGTAAGAAAAGGTCAACTGGCAAAGTTAACAAAGCGTGATCGGAGGTTTAAAGTAAAAAAAAAAAACATGAAAAATACACATTTCAGAACTAAAAAAGTTTCTGCAGAATTGAATGAAACATTTTACGTTTAATTTTCACCTAAAATTGTTCGCCAAGTTCTCTGATTAACTGGATTAAAGGGGACCTCTTCCCGCAGAAATTTTTTTGTTCGTGCGAAAAACAGTAAAATTACGCTTTCCGTCATAATATCAATGATAAATAAGCTCAAAACGTTTTGAAACAACGTCGTACTTATAGATGAAAATAAATTCAACATTTTGGGTTAAATTGTTGTATAATTGCAAATAGAAGAAAAAATGAGGAATTTAATCTTAAGAACTTAGTTGTATCAGTTAATCAGGACGGTGAAGGTGTTTTAGTGTGAGGGTGCATTACAGCAACAAGACTTGGAAATTTGAAATTTTTTGATGAAATAATGAATCATGCTGTTCATTTAAATATTTAAAAAAAGAATTTCAAACTATTAGCCCAAAATTTGGTAATCGGAAACAACTTCGTTTTTCGTCAAGATAACGATAAGAAGCACACGCTTGCGTTTGGTGCCCCAAAAATTGTCCTTAAGCTTAGAAATATCTGCTCAATCGCCAGATTCAAACTTAATGGAACATATTTGGATATATTTGGTAGCTAGATTACGAAAATACACCATTGAAACGAAAAGCGAGCTAGAAACAGTAAGACTCGAAGTGCGGCTGAGCACTTACTCAGAAATTGCACAAAAAAAGAAAGAAAAAACAATGAAATCTATTCTCAGACGTTTAAAAGCTGTTGTTGATACTGCATGATATTCTACTAAATAATAACTTTGTAAAAAGTTAGATTATTTACTAATTTTTAACATTTTTTCAAACTGTACGAAGACTTTTGTGAGATAAAATTTCCGGCAATTTTTGGTTTTTGATTTTTTAAAAATTATGTTTTAATGTTTTATTAAAAATTTTCATGTAGTTTTGTTCAAAATAGATCATAGATCTTATAATAAAATACCTATTTCGAAATATTAATTCTAACCAATGGATAATGGCCTATTTCATTGAAAGTCGTAGGTGTACGAACACTTTTGGGAGCCACTGTATACTGCCGTGCTAAGCACAGATGTGGTATCTGCACATTTTATCAAAATTGAGTTATTGTCACCAGGTGGTCGTTAGTAATTTAATTTACCTAAATGTCAAGTTTTTTGGCGATTTGTGAACGCGAAATATTAAAAAAGCTTTAAGAAAAAAGTCGTAACTGCACAGTTTGCGTAGTTTGCTAAGGCAATTTGAACGTAAGTGACAAATGCTAAGCCTTTAAAGTGGTATCTGCGCAGTTACCACTTTTTTCCTTAGTATTTTTTGCAGATACGACTTTTATACCTTAGTAAAGCAGCATATTTAATAATGTAGCAGTTTATTGTAACACAGAATATTAAAATTGGTTTACCGTTGAATAGTCGATACAGGTTGATAATAAAAACTAATAGAACTTTGCATAATTGTTTAAGTTAATATTCAGCTTTTTCTATTTAAACGTTTATTTGAAATACAAATTCTAAAAATGAAATGCATGTAAAATATTCATATCTT
This sequence comes from Uloborus diversus, assembly GCF_026930045.1. Lineage (NCBI taxonomy): Eukaryota > Metazoa > Arthropoda > Arachnida > Araneae > Uloboridae > Uloborus > Uloborus diversus. Next base: position 105,398,815 of record NC_072733.1, read on the forward strand.
ACTCTTTTATGCAAAAAAAAAAAAAAAAAAAACGCATTTCATTCTACGGCCAGTAATATTTTTATTTAAGTATCGTCTGCTGTCAAAATTATCTTCATGCTCGGTAAAAATGAATCTAGGAAATAAAACACTATAAGAAACACATTCTTTGAATATAAAAAACACATTCTTTGAATATAAAAAACAAAAAATTGTTATGGATTACAGTTTTAACTGTCCAGAGTTTTGAAAATGGTATCTTTCAGAAGGTAGATTCTGTTAGATTTGTATTAACAAAATAAAGCGAAATAGGTAAGTCCAAAGAAAGCTGATGTTTTCAGTATTATTTTATGATAAATTGAGCACGTTTTACTAAGCTATTTTTTGTCGTATCTGTGCAGATACCCCTAAAAATGCTTAGTAATTGTCACTTAAGGTGAAAATAGCTTAGTATATGAAAAGGTTTTGAAAAGAAAATTTGTCGTAACTACATTTATTAATTTTAATTTAAGGTTTTTACAAAAATACTCTCTTACGGTTTTTAGATAAGTTATTTACGAAACAACTACTGCAAGTTGAGCATTTAATTAAGTCATAAATCAAAGAAACGAGTTGTAAAACTTTAATCATCAATTTCTCATTTTGAACTCTGATGCAGATACCACATCTGTGCTTAGCACGGCAGTATACTGCATTTACGGGAAAAATAGACTAGATGAAAGCAAAGAAATGAGCCATTTGGAGGCGACAATCATGTGTTTTACTAGCAAACTGGTGCCAAGCAGACGGCGAATGCAAATAGTGTGGTTTTTTATTTTACTCTAGGATACCTTCTTTCAAACTGAGAACAGTAGTGAAGCTTTGTTAGTGGTTCGTCATTAAATTTAACCAGAGATCATGGTCTCTAACTCATCTTTCTTTTTTCTTTAATTATTTTAGTATCTTTCAGAATAAGTTCAAATGAAACTACAGTAACCCCTCGTTATATCGCGCTTTTCGGGGGACTAAGAAAAAGAGCGATGTATCCGAAAGCGCGATATAACGGAGGGCATTAAAAATAGTTATGTCTAATACCACAAGTAAATTGGCATTCGTTCTTTTTGACATTAGTTTCTAATGGTTTCGATGTGGGTACTATCACACCTATTGAAATTTAAACAAGATTGAAATTTAAGTAAATTTTCACCGTCAGAAAGTCAAAATCATCAAATGGCGAATGAAGACGATCTTTCTGAGCTACCGCGAGATAAGAATGAGCATTCCAATACCCTCTTATTCCGAGTAGGTTTTCTAATCCGTTTTACTTGCTGTAGAAAGGATGTGAAAAGTAAAAGAAACCAGATTGTTTCCAGGAAACTATTTCGCCCGTCCAGATCATTATTCCCTTCTTTAATGCAAATCCTGGTTTGTGCAACCAAGTACAAATCTTTTTTGTACTAAAAGAAGGGCGTATGTTCTCTTCTACATGGGCTACTATGACACTTGCTTGATGTCTCTTACTCCTTGTAAAGACAATGTATCAATACAAAAGAAGATGTCAAGTAGTTAACAGACCATCTTAAACTGAAATATACTGTGCGGGTATGTACATTTGGATGACAGGAATTGCTGCTGCTTTTCCAGCGAATTCAGAAGAATTGCTTCCTTTTGTTCATTGACAAAATAGAGAAGAAAGAGACCTTCTCTGTACAATACCATATGTTTTCAGAAATGGTTTCAAACTTAAAGCAAAGTTTTTTTCTTATTTTTGGCTTTAATATTTCGGGAGACAGAAGAAAAGAGCGATATATCCGAATGAGCGATATAACGAGGCGCGATATAACGAGGGGCTACTGTATAACTTTATGCACTGAAAACTGACGTATTCGAAATGTGTTAGTGAGGCTGCGAAATAAGAATAGTGATTTTAATTTCGAGCCGTAAGTTGAAAACAGAACGGAGATAAAGATAAAAGGAAAAGAAAAATGTATATGAAACAAAAAAGAGAAGGAGGGGGGGGGGAGAGGGAGAAGCAAGAAACTTTTAAATCAAACGAATCCAAATTACCCAACATCACTCACTCTTCCTTCCTTAAAACACGAAAATCAAAGTATAACAACACTACTGGTCTGATGTGGCAAAATACATTTACTGACGATAATGTGAAACTTGTTTTAAAACTGAAGTTATGAGGAAAAAATATAACCAAATATTTAAAGATCTTGCTATGTCAAATCTTTTCAATCTGATTAGAATTTACGATCATTCCCCAGGCATTAAAAATAAAACATTACCGACGCAATTTTCCTTTTTCGTAAGTATCAACTGACGCGTTTTTAACTGTCCATCTGATCCTTTAGAAGTTGTAATGACGCATTTCTGTTGAACAAATGCAGGAGTATGAAAGGAAAGCGAAATTTTGAAAAGAGAAATGCCTCATATTTCAAATAACTGAGAAACGCCTTTTCAGTCGCAAACTAGTTTGACCACTTAAAGAATGTCATCTGATCCTGAAAGAGCGGATGCTGAATCTTTCTCAAGCATTTTATTAATCACAAATATTGTTCTCTGAGAAAAAATGATTTTTTTCCCTTTTCTTTTTATTACACGGAAATGTTGTTTCGCTTCAGTTTAGCGATTTTTTTTTTTTTTTTTCAAATATCAAATTATCTCTTTAGTGAAAACGTGTTTAAGAGTCAAGGTCGGATGTAGCTTCTAGTTTTGGAGGGAGTGAATTTTTAAGTATGAACACAACAAATCGGAAGTAGGTGCTGGGTTGCTATTTTGTCCACTTTTTTGTTAGAAGTCCGGGACGCCGGAAGAAACTGGACAAAATGTCCAAAACTGGACGAAATAGACAAAATGGACGAAATGAAAAATCAACTGAGTATCCACACATAAATTTATTGTTATGGTATAATAAAATTAGTATTTAATTCAAAAACATTATGTATCATGAATTAATTATTTAATTAAAATAGAATGATTGTTAACTTTAGAATTTAATAAATCCAAAAAAAAAAAAAAATTTTAATTACACATAGGTGCAACTAATTTTAGATTATAAATTACTTAAAAGTAATGAAATTTAACAATGTGAATAAGTTATTAGCAAAGGCGGATCCAGAAAATGTTCAAGGAGGGAGCGATTGTTTTTTATTCTTTGCTCCTTAGAACTTCAATTTCTAAAAACTTTCAAATGAGTGTACTGAATTCCTCACTTACCCTTATGTAATCAAAGGTATCCTTCAGTTGTTTCTTTAAAAAAAATCCATCAAAACATATCCTTGAAATTATCCCGAATGTCATCTAAGATTGTCCAAAATTGAGATTTTGGAATTTCGATTTCGGAAAAATCCCTGTTGAAAGTTCCGGCCCTATCTCCAGAGTAATAACAGATTGCGTTTTAAACACTTCAATTCCGGAAGAAATCCGGGGAAGAGCTCCCTTTCTTCTAACATCATCGAATATTATGTAAAATTGCGGTTTTTAAACTTTAATATTCAAAATATACATGAAGAAAGTTCCTGTCTCTCGGTTCAAGGAGGGGGCGATCGCCCCCATCGCCCCTACCTTGTATCAGTCCTTGGTTATTAGGCATGATTACTAGGGCTCGACCGATGGCATTTTTTGGCCGATGGGCCGATGCCGATTGTTGGCCGATTGTTCAAAGATGGCCGATGGCCGATGGCCGATTGTTTTCCTCCAAATGGCCGATTGCCGATGGCCGATGCCGTTGGCCGATGGAAAAAAAAAATCAAACAGAAATAAATTGATAAAATTGTCAGAGATTTAAAGGATGATTGATTCATTTCACTTTACTTCCTTTCTACGAATAAGGAATTGCAATCACAAAAAATAAAAAAAAAAATCAGATTTTCACCTAAAGTTTTATTTTACGATCACCCAATTTAAACTTCACAAGTTTTTTCGGCACATCTGTACATGCATATGTACCTAAGAACATGTAGATGACCGAAATATCCATTTTGAACGCTTCCTCAGTTAATTATCGCAAATTCTCTTGTGATGTCTTCATGCGCGTAAACTTACGTCACTCAAAAACGTTATGAAATAGTAAGTTGAAAACTCATACGTACGTAGTATGATCTAAAGGTTAGAGGACAAGTTGTATAAAACCTTACCCTGAATAGTTCACATTACCGAAGCAAATCTATCTACAAAATAGTCACCTTGAACGACTATGCACTTCTGCCAATGTTCGTATAGCTTTTAGAAGCGCTCCTGGAAGACATTTTCGCAACTTCCTGTAAGGCCTCGTGCGCTGCTGCTTTAACTTCATCGTAGGGAAGAAGGCGACTTTCATGTTGAGGATGCACGGTTCGATTGGTCAATACTCTGATATGACAAACAAATAACATAACGTTTCGTCGGACTTAGCTCCGTGTGACTTTTACACTATTATCGAGTCCTAATGATTACACTATAATGATTACACTATTAATGATTACACTATATTACAATAGTAGAAATTAAATTTAATAGAAAAGTCTAAAGACGTTTGCTTGGAGACATACAAAACGAAGATTTATAGACTAAGAACATTTTACTGTTATATTTTTCGAGTTTTTATTGATGTCGCACTATAGTAAAATATTTATGTACTCTGCATGGTTTTATGGATATGTTAATGTTATACAAAATACTACTTTTGTAGGGTTGTGGGTACTCAAAACAGTGTACCGAAATAGGCTATAATGAGCAAGGATAATTTGTATTTGTATTACAAGAACAGATTTCACTTCATGTCAACATTTCCTTTATTAATATCAAGTAGTTTTTCTTTTCGTTCTTTTTTTTTTAAACTACGATTTTAATGTTTTGATATACTCCAACCTTTAGAAACTTTGTATTTCTACAATTTAATTCTATAAATGTATTTATTATGGGCAATAAACCTCCAAATCACAGATAAACATCTTAAAATGCACAGCTGATGTGTTTGTTTCTATAAATGGGGCTATTACATGCATTATAACTTATTAGCACTCATTTGATTTATATACACATTTACATAAACTTCAACTGATCTTAATTTTTTCACTTTCACTTTATAATATTTTTTAATCAATTTTTTTGTATACATATTTATGTATGTTTTTTTTATATTAAAATAGTACTTGAATAAGAGGAATCTGTATAATTATTTATTATTTTCAAACTTCAAATTTTTAACTAAAAACTTTCAGTTTACCGGAAAAATGGACGAAATGTTTTTTTTCCAGGTTTTTTCTTGCGGTTTTTTCCGGAGTGGACAAAACAGGACAGTCCTGAGTAGGTGGGGGTTAATAAGGGGCATTCACAAATGATCTCACGCTATGTGAGGAGGGAGGGAGGTTCGTGAAATTGTATGTGATAAGGGGTGGGAGGGCATCGCAAGAAGTTTGGCATTGCACATTTTCTTTGGAATAAAGCTTTTTTTTTGTTACTGTGTTTGCGTAATTTCGCGTGACATGTGATGGGGGGGGGGAGGAATAAAGTGAACTGTGGCACTTGGTCCTTTTTGACAAAGGTCGATGTAAAATTCGGGTTCAAATAGGTGGTTTGAAACTCTCCTAGTAATTTCTTAATATAGAAGTCCCGGAAAGCTTTTATAAGCTAATTTTGGTCATGTTGAGGGGGTGGGAAGGGTGGGGGGGCTCCATCATCTCTTTGACTCATACAGTTTTGTTACGAGTTTTGCATTACTTTTTTTTTTTTTTAATGTTCATTGTGTTTCGTTATAGGTCTGATTCCTGCATTCGCGATTTCTGTTATATTTCTAACTGATGAGGGGAAAACTTATTCCTCGTAAAAATATGTTTAACAGACCTAATTGCGAGAAGTTTTGAAACATATTTGTGCTGGACATAGAATGGTTTATATTTTTTCAATTCTTAATGATTTCCTGACATTTGCTTTTTCCCACAATAATGAAATTTTGAATCTATCATTTATTTATTGCCCCCCCCCCCTCAAATATTCAAGGGCTTGCTGATAAAACTTGAAGAAGGCTTTTTATAAATGAGTTCTATGCGATAAAAATAAAAATTTAAATCCAGTCTGAAAAATCTCTGAAAAATTTTTGATTGAGCGAATACAGTTTTGGTGAAAAATGAGCAAAACATAATGGCTGATCAAATAAATAAATAAGAACAGTATATGAATCATTTGAAATTTCAAAAATTCAAGCAATATAGCATTCATTTAAATTTAGGCAATGTTTTAAGTTTGTTAATCCGAAAAGTTCAATTAATGTAATTCGAATTTTCTAAAAGTAAATGCACGGGAAAAAAAAAAGAGGTTTGCTGGTTGCAATCGTATACATTTGTCTCATGGAAATATCAAACAATAATAGTTCGAATTTCTTCCCGTACGATGAAGATCAACGCAAGGTTAGACGTCAGTCATCCCATTATCAAGAGAAAACAAGGTTACGAAGTTCGGTCTTCATTCTGATCAATGCCGTTCGTAGCACTAACGTGTCGCGTGCATCAAGTTAGGTCATATTTCCCCCCTTTTTTTTAAATTTTTCTTTTTGATGACAGTGGGTCACTCAACCAAACTACTGGGTTGTAAAAATCCGCTTCGCTGCTTGGCGAGTTTTCTTTTAGTTTTCTTTATTTGTTCTGCGTAGGATTGCTTCTTTGGCAACTTTCCCTTTTTCTTTGGCAATTATCGCTGGGGTTGCCTTCCGAATTTTGATTCTGTTTTTTATTTATTCTTCTCTTCTTAACTATGTTCTCCATTTGTACGCTTGTAATTTGCTACTTTACTTTTACTCTTTGTTGAATTCCGAAACTTCCTACTTTCCCTTCTAACTGTTTTGTTTCATTGCGGATATTAGTTCCCCCCCCCCCGAAATGACATTGAAAGTTGTACGCTATTTGTAAACCCACATATTTTTGTTGATATCGGAATTGGAGTGTGTTTCTTCTTTTTATTAACCCTCTTTCGCGTCGAAGTAAAAAAAAAAAAAAGAAGTTTAAAAATGTGCGGAAGGAAAGAAATATCTCATAATGATACGTAAATATGTCGCTTAAAACGAAAAAAAAGATAAAAATTAAATAAAATAATCCGATAGATATTGAATATTTTCAAAGTGGAATATTAGAATAATGGAGAAATGTGTCCCCTCCCCCCAACGTAATGTTAGTGGAAATATTCCGATTCGAACAAGCAGTTGTTTTGTGATAAAGAGTTCGGCCAGCACATTCGATTCCCTTTTTCATTTAATCAAATTTTCGTTCAGTTTTGAACAGTTAGCATTAGCGCCTACGAGGAAATTCAAGGCAAAACATCAACTTTGTTTAGGACAAACTTTATTTGAAAGATCTTTTGCCTTGGAGTATGTTCATAAAAAAGTTTTCGATTTTGTGATTTCAAAATTATTTTTGAAAAACTGAATTCTTTTCATCAGTATTTTTTTTTTTTTTTTTTTTGTAAAACTATTTTTTAACATTTAAGAGCCGAGAAAACGGCGCTGAGTGTTTTTTTTTTTTTTTTATTTTGTTTTCAGAAAGAGGGAAAACAAAAAACGAGAAATGCGATTTCTCGTAAACATCGACTCAAATTGGAGATTGAGTGATTAAATATGAAGTAAAATGAATGGAAAGCGCAAGTGCTGAAACTCAAGCGGCCCTTATCCCAGAACGCTGAATTTCGTGTACGCTCAATAACGTTATTTTTTTAAAAATCATATTAGTTGTAAGTAGAGATGAAAACGGTCCGAAAAAAACCGGAAAATTTTAGAAAAAAAAAACCCTTTTTTTTCAAAAAAGTTTATTTCTGATTCGGAAAAATTGAATTTTTTGAACTTTTCAGGAAGTTTTAATTGAAGTTTTCGGCAAAAAGTGATAAAATGAGAAAATTCTCAAACTTAAATTCTGATGCTATTTTCTTCTCTCCCCCCCCCCCCCCCCCGTTGTTGTATGATAATATAATTTGCATATAGATAAAAAACATTAAATACTTTTGCACAAAAAATGAGATATTTTTTCACAAAATTATCTCAATAATATCAATTAGGGAAACCGTTAGAGGTGAAAGTATATATACATACCAGTGGTTGGAAAAACTACATTTTTTTGGTAGCGAACTACAGCTACTTTCTTACAAATGTAGTTAACTACAACTACAACTACTTTTTTAAAAAAGTAGCAACTACAAACTACTTTTGAAATGTAGTCGCTACTTCGCTACTTTTCAAAAAATAAGTAAATAATAAAAAAAAAATGAAATAAAATAAAATAAGTGGGTTTAGTGTGTCCCACCAAAAATGAGTCGATTTTTCAAGTCATACCCTCTTATATTTTTCCAGTTATGTCAAAACAATTTGAAAAAATGTTTCATATAATTTGTTGAATAACGGCAACCCGTGCCGACTTGCGTCTGAAAGTGTAAACCAGCACTTGTATGCTAACTCCCCCCCCCCCTCCAAAAAAAAAAAAACTTTTTAAAAATTCGATATTCCTGTTGATAAAACGTTGCCCCTAAACCCTATTCCCCACATGTACCACGAAAAATATTTATTCAAATTAAAAATCATTTGGATACCCCACCCTTGGCCTAAAAATTATAATTTTCTTCAAATAATTGATTTTTTTTCCTATTTATCTTTTAAAAATTTACACATGAATTTAAATAAAAAATCAAGTTCAAAAATTATTAGCGAGCTCATTTTCAGATCAACATTTTCAAATGAGTAACAAAAAAATAATACATTTAAAATGAAAAATTCAACTTAACCTTGAAAAAATCCATATCTTTGAGTACTATGTGGAAGACTTCAATATTGCATTAAAGCAAAAATTTCTATTTAACGCTAATTACCTACTTTACTGTTGATATTTTTCAGCTTGGTAATTTCGTAAAATTTACCATAAATTTTAAAAAATATGTATCGAAAAAAAAAACAATTTTTTGAAGAAAGTTATAATTTTAGGCCAAGTGTAGGGGATACCTTAATGTTTTCTAATTTGAATAAATGTTTTTGTGGTGCATGCGGGGTATAGGGGGGCAACGTTTTATCAACAGAAATTTCGAGTTTCTAAATTTTTTTTTTTTTTTAATTTGGCACTGGTTGCAGTTGTTCAAATTATATGAAACATTTTTATAATTGTTTTGATGTAAGCGGGAAAATATAAAAGGATGTGCGACTTGAAAAATCAATTTTCGATTTTTGGCGGACACCCTAATGCAAACACGCGGTAAGAGGATTGAACGAAAAAAGGTTTAGATTGACAAATTAGCTCATTTGAACATGGAATATTACTAAGAATTATCTATTATTTATTTTTCCCCCCAAAATGTCGTTATTCTTCTCTTATATTCACGAAATATATATATTATATATATTTTTCTTTTCAACTTTAGGTTTGTTCATATAAAATTAACGAAATTTTCAATTCGCAAAATCATCGATATCTTCATTTTCGCGAAAATAAATGTTTTTACAGTGTTGGATCTCTTTGAAGTTTAAAACGTTCATCCACGGGACATCCCCGACAGTCAGAAAAAAACAAAGGAGTTACTAAATTAGCGGTTATCGCTAATTCATATATACTTTTCTTTTTAAGTCAAGCTCTATTCAATACAAATTTTGGCGAAATATGAAAATTACAATTGCAAACGAACTAATGGTGTCAAACAGATAGAACGTATGGCGTCAAAATGATATGCCAAAGGTCATCTCGTATTTTTATAAGTCTTATTTCTCATTGCATCCGTTGATGTACTCGCGTAAGATTTGCACGAGTCAAATTCGTTTGAACCGAATTGTTTCTTTAAAAAAAAATCTTTATTAAAAAGTAGTTTTCAGAAATCGCTACAAACTACTATTTTTTTGTAGCGAACTACTCACTACACTACTCTTTTTTAAAAGTAGTGCGCTACACTACAAACTACTGAAAAATGTAGCTACTACAGTAGCGTCGCTACTTGTAGCGCGCTACTGTAGTAGCGCGCTACCACTGATACATACTATATTAGGGTGTCCCTCCCCCCCCCCCCAAAAAAAAAACGAAAGTAAGTTTTTCTAGTCGCACACCCTCTTATAAGTTTCATGTAATTTAAACAAGGGCAACCCGTGCCTGAAAGTGTAAAACAACTCTGTGTACTAGGCCGAATCGAATTTTTTTTTTTTTCGGAAGTTCAAAATTTCATGTTGATAAAACGTTGCCCCTATAGCCCCACATGTACCACAAAAATATTTCTCCTAATTAAAAAATATTTAGGTGTCCAGCAAGAGGCCTACAATTTATAATTTTCTTCAAAAAAAAAAAGTTTTTTTTTTCGATTTACCTTTTAAAAAATTACGTATACATTTAAATAAAATATCAAGTTCAAAAACGTTTTGCGAACACATTTTCTATTCATCACCATTTGCAAATGAATAATAGAAAAATAATATATTTAAAATGAAAAATTTAACTTGAAACTGAAAAAATCCATATTTTGAGTACCACGTGGAAGACTAAATATTGCAATAGAGCAAAAACAGCTATTTAACGCTAATTATTGATTCTACTGTTTTTATTTTTCAGCTTGATAACTTCTTAAAATTTACCTTGCATTAAAAATATATATATATATACAGAAAACAAATCAATTTTTTGAAGAAAATTTTAGGCCTCCTGCTGGACACCTAAATATTTTTTGGTTTGGATAAGTATTTTGTGGTACATGTGAAGTTTCAAACTTCCAAAAAAAAAAAAAATTTTTTTTTTTTTTTTCGATTTTGTCTAGTACTTTCAGGCGCAGATTGTTTAGCCAACAAAAAAATGTATTTGGCAATTTTATCACAAACAGATCTTAAACACAATACTAGTTCTTATTACTTTGAACCTATTTTATTATTAACCTTTACATAACATTGAACAAAACTTAATTAACTTTTACATAACGCTGAACAAAACTTAAATTTAAATAAAATGTTTAGAAAAAATGCAAGATTTTTGTTATTGTAAAATCTTATAGCAGCATTTGGACTTAACTGGATTGGAAAAAATCAAAACTCAATAGCTTTCATTTTCAGACAGTAAAGTTACATTCCAAGGAAGGGAAATCATGCTTATTTTTCTTTCAAACATTATCAATCATGTTTGAAAGTCAATAATTTTTGTTATTATTTCAAGTTTCAAAGGCAATCTAAAATAGAAAATTAATAATAAATCTTAATTGTTATGATTAGACACACCTTACCCAATATTGTTGGTTGAACGACGATTTGACTTATTTATGGTGTTTGACGAAGAAAACTCGCTGTTATGAAACAAAAAGTCTTTTTTTTTTCTAATTAAACTTACCTTTATGTGTATTTTCTGTCAAGCAGAAAAAGAAGATGCCTGGATTGCATATTTTTTAATGCCCTTCATATGTTCCAAGAAAAACAGGAAAAACAGTGCTATTAAGAAACCCTATTTTTATTCATAAAAAATCAATTTTTCCAGAAAAAAGAAAAAAAACTAAGAAACCCGTTTTTTCCCACCACTTTAAAATTTCCAGAAATTTTACATCTCTAGTTGTAAGTGACAAAAACAAAAGGCACCTCGGTGCTTTTACCCTAGTTCCCGCATTTTTTATCTACGTGCGTCGGACAGTACTTGTATCTGATGTCTTGATTAAAAAAAAAATCTTATTTTTATATTAAAAGTTGGTTTTATATTTTGAGACTATGGAAGTGCTTAAAAGTTTAATTTAGACTGTTGAAATTTCGTATTTAACTTGAGGGAATGTTATGTATAATGCAAAAAAAAAAATGAATCTGCATGGTTGTTATTACATTCACACGACTTATTATTTTTTCAAATTTATTTTTGGGCTTCATAGGTGTCCAAAAAGACATTCTCATTTGAAGCTCTTTTTATTCGACAGCTTGTTTTGCTTTCACTACATTAAAAAAAATTTTCTCTTAATGGAAATAACGAAAAGATTTGGTAAGATACGACATTACTGTCTAAATCATCGTTATTGAATCAAATTTTCAGCTATATTGTCACAGATGTTTCGTGATTTTTCTTTTTTTTTTTTTTGTAACCCCAATACAAAGTGCATGAACTCTCAAAATTAAATAACTTAAAAAAAAATGAAAGAGCATCTCTCAGTCAGAATTGATGTGATATTTGAGAACATTCAGTCTGTTCTAAAAATGCAGTAACTTTTTTTTTTTTTTTCTTGCAGAAGAAGAAATAGCCTGATTATGTATGTTAAAACAGCCATCACATTCTCATATCTATGTAACGGTTACTTGAGTTCTAGTAATCATGTACCTTACCGAAGTGAGACAACCTTGGCGATTTTTATGCATGTGAAAATCTCTAGACATCTATGCATGTGATCTGCCTCTTCAGGAGATTTTATTGTTTTATCATAACGTACCTGATGCCGCTCAAATGGCTGTGACCGGGTAATTTTAGAATAGATTGTATCGGTTTTGCTTTTTTTATCATTTTATTTTGCTCTTGCTTTGCACTGTAATGCTTTTATATCACATCTTAATTTGTATGATGTACGCGTTTGTAACTAATAACTATTGAAATCTTCCCAAATCCGTTTTTTTTTTTTTTTTTTTTTTTAAATTTCTCATGACGATGACTTCCTTTCCTTTTGTGAGTTTGATATTTGAAATTGAAAATGCCGCTCTAATATGAAAGGAATACTTATTGAAATTCTATTTTAAGCTTCTGGCATTTACCCTAGCCTGAATGAAATGATTATTAAATGCACATATACGATTACAGTTGTGATATTAATTTGATGAAATATTACTTGCTTTCACTGCTATAAATATTACTTGCTGTCAAGACTTTTGAAGCCTACAAGCAGTTAAGTCATAGTTTAAGTTCCCCCTAAACGTCCCCAGTATACTACGATTAACCTAAGGCGTATCCGTCTAAGAGATGGGGTAAGGTGGAGAAAAGTATACTACGATCACTCAACGACCATAATCACCGCCAAAAACACTTTGGGAAGCATTTATTTGCCCCTGTATGAATATTGTGGAGTATGTCTCGCCAGAGGCGATACGGGGATAAAACCAACCCAGACCAAAAAGCCCCGAAAAGTGAGTGCTACATGCTTGTAGAACAGAACAAAACAGGTATATGTTCTGGAGGAGTTTAAGAAAACTGTCGTGCCCCCTTTTCCTCACCAAATGAATATCCTAACAAGTGGCTGTTATGAATGTCCGTCAGCAAACTATGGCCGATTTTATTCAAAAGCTTTTGCTTCAGCCAAAAAAAAAAAAAAAAAAATTGTATAACGAAACTTCAGATCCAGAATTTCTCATCTCATTTCGCAATAACATGTCGAATTTTACTTCTTTTGTTTATCCGCCCTCTCTTGATTGTGATCGTTCTTTGCTCCCTGCTTTTGGAACCACCTGCTCAATAGGTTCTAACATATGCTTTGCTTATTTCTCCTGAAGAACATGTTCTTGCGTAAGGTGAAAATTTAACGTTTGAACGTATGTTACTCAACATGTACATTTCTTTTGTTACATGGAAATGTTTGTTAAAAGGTAAAAACTGTTGCGTTTTAATTTAGCAATAGGTTTTTAGGTATCAAATCATCTCCAAAGATAAAATGTGTATGCGGATGAAAGCCGGATCCATCTTTTGGTTTTATAGGGCCATTATTGAATTAGGAGTTCACAAATCGGGAAAGGGAAGGGTTATAGTATAATATTCGAGCCCAAATCGCACCCTCGTCGATAATTTCCCGGAACTTTCTTTAGCCTATGACAATGAGCTATGAAGAGGTGTCACGACCCTCATGACCCACCCCCTGGATCTGCACTTTTTGTTAAATCGATGTTAACTTATGTGTTGATATTTGAAAGCTCACCATTAATGGGGAATAACATTCCAGGAACTGCCATCTTTTCCAGTGCAAGTTATCATACCAGTTAGCTATACCTTGAGGCATGCAATGTATCAGTTTGAATTCGAATCGTGCTATAAAATAATTGTTGCTCTGTGATAGTCGACAAGTTTTTAAACGCTAACTGCAGATGACTTTGCAGAAGGATCTGTACTTATTTCAGATCTTTAATCGATTTTTTTGATTGATGTAACTCATACAAAAGCGAAGAATAGATCAAATTATCCCTGTAGGGTGCCCAGATTACCTTTATTTTATAACTTTATGGTGCATATGACTATGACTTCATTAGCTGACTGTAAGCAGCCATATGCCTTATTCGACATCTCCTCCATCCCATTAACCCACTAATATTGTGCTCCCAAATGACCTCCATGTCCCCAAATGAGTCTTGAAAAGTTACTTGCGATATTAAAGTGAATCGGTCTCGGTATTTCCTCCACAGTCTAAATTCTGGGAACGTTTTAAGATATTCAGAGTGGGAGAGAGGGGGTATAATACGCGACGGCTGTTCACCCCACCGGAAATACCCAGTGATTTCCGCTTTTGATAGTGTCGTTAGACTACGTCGAGATGTCGCTAAGTGTTAGCGCCCAATTTAGTTTTGTGTCTGTTTTAATTCCGGCCACTTTTATTTTTGAATCACAGCCCAACATTATTTACGTTCAGCTAATTAAATGAATGACGCATTCGTAAATTGGTGTGAATATTTATTCATTTGAACTTTTTTCAGAAAATTCTGTCTTTTGTAGGTTTACTTCTTTTGGTTAAGTATGCGTTTTATTTAAAGACAAAAACACAACCTATGTTCAGCTAATTAAATGAATGATGCATTCGTAAGTTAGTGTGAATATTTATTTATTTTTAAATTTTTCAGAAATTTCTGCCTTTTGTAGATTTAGTTCTTTTGGTTAAGTAAGCGTTTTATTTAAAGACAAACACATAACCTACGTTCAGCTAATTAAATTAATGCTGCATTAGTAAGTTAGTGTAAATATTTATTTATTTTTAAATTTTTCAGAAACTTCTGTTTTTTGTAGATTTAGTTCTTTTGGTTAAGTAAGCTTTTATTTAAAAGACAAACACAAATTAACTTAAATGATGAAACTAATTCTTGTGAAGGATGGATAACTGATGTCCTATTGTTGTTCTGTTTAGTTTTCTCTGTTTTTGTGACTAATTATCAGTCTAAAACTGTGGTCTAAAACTTTTCAGTTTATTTCCGTTTGTTGTTCAAGTGATTTAATAGTTAGAGATACAAATTTAACCACAGCTACAAGCACTAATTAAATATTATCAAATCGTACTGTTTTTGTTGTAAATTAACGTAAGTTATCAATTGTTTTATTCTCAAACAATTTCAAAAGTTTTTTACTGTGCCTCGCAGCTATATCTCCAAGTCATCTTCTTCATTAATTGTTAATTTTTAATTTTTTAATGAATTATTTTTACTGGAGGAAATATTGAAATTCGCTCTTTCCCAAGAGCACGTTATTATAACGTTATAATATAAATACATTATCTTCGAAAACATACAATCACTATAAAACTGCATTGGAAATCGATTCCTCTGCTTCTTTTGACGGAGTCTGTTATGATAATGATGCTTAATATTCAGTTAAAATAAGTTTCCTGTCTGCTATCTGTCTAAATATTCCTTTTTTATACAGATAACGCTGCATTGTTATTCCACTCGTTTCGTGGGCTTGTTTTGCACTGTGATGAGACGGCGAGATTTACCCTTGTGAACGAAATGCTTCATTAACCATAGCTCGAAGGAAAGTTTTTGAGTTGCTTAAAACTCCAGAAAGTTAATGTAAATTCACTTTAGAACTGTCTACATTTTTCATACAACATAATGGTGGTTTCGCATGTTGTTTATTCTTTAAATAAGTAATGTTTACTTGTTTCCTTTTGTTTGAAAATATTTTTGAAGTTGTAGCGTAAATAAAATTTACCCTGTGTATTTTGTTAAAAGCTAACCTGTATATATTACTTTTATTCGTATTCTTAAATAATTTTCATGGTTACACACCTTTCCGTGTTTACACCAGTTTATTCTTTCAGTTTTAAAAAAATAAATAATAAATAAAATAAAGTGTTGAAAAACATTCATTATTTTAAGTGGCATCATTTTCGGAAGAGCATTAGTTCTAAGTGCTGCTCTTAACTGCTCATTAACATCTTAACGTATGCAAACAATTTTTTACAAAACAAATTTTGTTTCGTTTTTATTTCATATATTGAACCAAACACTTTATACAAACACTTAATAGTGTTTTTTATGTAATTATATGGATGTCCACATGTCCGTATGTAACATTTCGCAACAAAATGTGTATTTGCTTTTTTCCCTCCATTACTGTGGGCCAAATGGACCTCCAAATTTTGCCCAATGGAAATCCAACATTCGTGACCTTCCATCGGGCGCCACTATTCGTGAAAACTGAACTCATGTTATAAAAAAATTGTTTGTAGAAGCAGTTTTTACTTTTACTCTCCGATGCCCCTTCCAAAAAATTTCTGTATCCACCCCTAAGTCTAGTAAATAAAAAGTTTTTTTTTTTTTTTTGCGGTTGCAGTTTTTCCAATTACATAATAAGACGGACACATTACCTTCGCATATAATTAGATGATTAGGATTCACGTTTGGACATCCGTTGCATGAATTTAACTTCAAATATCTTTAACCACCTGCAACGAGGGCTTTAATATCCTTTTCTTTCTCTCCATTTCCATCGACATGCTTGAAATAGCTTAACGGATGCATTTACTGCGAAAACAAAGCGAAATGTTGGCGCCAAGTAAAATCAAACATAATCCAGTTGTCAGGAGATAATCGGCTACTGTAAACATAGACCGCTGGATGTTTTCCCAACCTTCACACTAGTTCCATTTTTAATTGTCATGTGGGTTTTTTTCATGAAGTTCATTGGCTCTTCAAAAAAGATTACGCTAATTCTCGACAAAGTTTCTTCAAATGTGCAATGTTATATATATTTTCCCGTGATATTATTTCTAAATTGATTTCTATAACCTTTTCAGCACGTTCGTGCAACGTTTTTATTTGTTCATGTTCTTCATACCTCTTATAGTTAGCTAGTGTATTATACGATATGATCTACCCTATACCTACCTACTGATAAATACGAGAAGGTGGTCCCCACCCACCTAGTACCTGTTGCGAATTAAGCAAACTTAAGGGTCTGTCCGTAATTGATGTCCCTGTTTTCCAACATATTTGCACCCCCCCCCACCTGTGACACAAAGTGTCGCTCTTCACCTTACCCCCTCCCTTCCCCTTGTCAAACATATTGTCATAAAACATCTTTTTATTTCTGCCAAATGTGTGATGTTACATTTATTGTTTCCCTCTTCCTCCCCCTTGTCACAAACTGTTGCAATTTCGTGAAACCCCTCTCCCCTCAAAGCATGCATCATTTAATGGACTCCGAATTTCAGTGTCGAAAGGAGTCCCCCCCCCCCATCTTGGTGATTTCTCAGTTAGTTTTCTCGGACCGATTTATGCAATTTTTATGTATACAGGGAAATACGAATACAGTGAAACCTGTGTAAGTTGACCACTTGCGGTGCAGTACTTAGGTGGTCAACTTAGACAGGTGGTCAACTTATAGAGGGTAGTAACGAAAACTGTTTTTTTTTTTTTGTTATTTCTTGCCCTATGCATTCATTTTTTAACTAATTGGAATACTTTAAACTAACTTTCATTGTTTAAAATTACTTTAAAACAAAAAGTAAAAATGTTTTTAAATATTTTCAGAGATTATTTACCAGAATGACGCGTAAATTATCAAATAAATTTAAAATTTCTGTAAATCGACCGAAGAAAAAATGTCTCATTGCTTATGAAAAACTACTTACTTGACACTAACAATTCCTAAAAATTCATAACAAGTCAAAAGTGACTTAAATTCTTCATTTGATTTTTTCTTGTACATTTGTAACAATAGTAATCTACTTTTCAACAAAACAACTCCTTAATGAAGTTTGGCGCATTTTCTGGGACTTAACATAAGCCCAATGTTTTTCGATGGAAACATAAATATTCATTGTTTTTTTTTTTTTTTTTTGTTTTTTTAATGCCTAGTTGCTTATTTGATGCATAACTGATTAAACTTTTAGTACAATCCAATGCTTTTGCCAAGTGGTCAACTTACGAAGGGTTTTTTACAATACTCCAAACCAAAGCTGGTGTCTATTAGTGGTCAATATAGACAGGTGGTCAAGTTACAGAGGTTTTCTTTCATTATGTAAGATAGGACTAATTCCGTTCCTGACAAAAGCGGTCAACTTATACAGGTGGTCAACTTACAAAGGTGGTCAACTTTACAGGTTTTACTGTATCTATGAAATATTAAATTAATTCCTTAATATGTAATTCATTAATCTATCACAACATGCAGTTATAAAACTCTGCGACGGAATTCCTTTGATAATAGAGGATTATTTTCGTAGCAGCTAAGACACTGTAAAAATTAATGTACGCGATTGTAGCACGTGGGTTACGATTGTAGCCAGAGCGTTTGGAAGGGTTTATTCGATGACGCAATCATCTTTACACTGAGCGAGATCTCCACACGTGGTATTTGTTTGTGCTTTATTGCGCCGAGTTCAATGCTCCTTTAGTCGAAGGTATGTGTTTTGAAAGTGACATTAAAGGGTTTCCCAAAATAACTCTCATCCTGTTTTATTTATTTCCTGGAGGGCTCCGCCCCCTGCTCGTTTATTTCGCCAACCTCCGTTCGCCACCTGCTGCTGCTGGTGACAATTGACTTTTACCCCTGGATATCTTCAGAATATCCAAGGTCCAAGGGATGAAGATGTCCTCAGGAGATCACCAGGACGTAGATATCCGGCCCCTTAAGGTTTAGAGGGGTGAGACGGGCGGAATGGCTTCTTTTGGGTGTCCAATGTTACCAGTATGGACCACTAACAGACGTTGACAGTCAGAAGGAGATAAGTTTACAGACACACACACAGACAGGTTTTAGATGTTCTACGATGTTGGATCGAATGAGCTGTAACTGGTTTTCATGGTTTAAATTTCAATGTTTTATAATTTTGTTTTTCTAAAAGGGGTTCTGAACTTCTATGTATGTTTATGAAGTTATTCCATGGTTGATTTTGAAACTTTTCGCTTAGAGTTGTGTTGTTAGCAATATTTTTGCAGTAGAGAATTACTAAACTTTAAAAGTTAAAATTAAAATGTTATCTAATGTGACTTTTGTATATATATATATATATATATATATATATATATATATATATCATTAAGACTTGTAGAAAAGGAAACGGAAGGAAAAAATGTATTTGCTATGATTTGCAGTAACATTTTACATACATATATTTTTTCTTAGTTTTTACTTAATGCGATCACGAAAGGGTTAATGATGAAAATGTTTCTTCCGGTAATATCCAATGAAATAGCTATTTTCATATGAATACAAATCGCTCTTCTCC
The DNA here is from genome assembly GCF_026930045.1 of Uloborus diversus. Classification (NCBI taxonomy): domain Eukaryota; kingdom Metazoa; phylum Arthropoda; class Arachnida; order Araneae; family Uloboridae; genus Uloborus; species Uloborus diversus. Next base: position 105,418,135 of record NC_072733.1, read on the forward strand.
TGTGAGATACTAAATACTTTTAGTTTGTCGCTTAAGGAAACCGACTTAGATAAAAAGGGGAGGGACGGGAAAAAAAGAAGTAAGAGAGAAATGTCTCATTTTAATGTGTGATGCTTTTTTCCATCTGTCTTATGCCGTGTGCACAGGAAATAGAGGTGCCGGTTATTATGACGCAGAGCTAAGTTATTTCTCGTGCTTTGAAGCCTCTCAGAAACGGAAGGTTTTTCATTTATTGAAGAGTAAGATAAAAGTAAGAGTCAAAGAACCTTTCTGGTTGAAATTTCTGGTCTGTCTCAATTTTACTAATAGCATGGCTTCCAACAGAGTTTTACTTTGTCCCTTATGAAAAGATGACTTAGGGACTTCTAGCTTAACTTTTCAAGGTAAAATTTGGGATACGTTGATTTATCGACAGTAATCGGTAATCAGCTTTATAATCTGTAATCGGCCAATTTTAGCCGATGAATCGGTGGAAAAATTATATTTTTATTATAATTACTTTTGCTTGGTGCGAGTAACTATGCTGAATGAATTTTAGCGTGGCATTTTTAAAATTTATCATGTTTGTTGTTTCGTGATCGCCGCTAATTAATTTGAAATGCGAATCCGTTGGTATTGTTTACATGAAAAGTTGTTTTAATTATTCTGCAGATGAATTAATTGAAATGCGATGAATTAGTGTTGCAAAGTAAGATAAAATAGAGTTTCATCACGCTCGGTGTTTAATTCTTAACGTATTAAAATTTTCTTGATCTTTCTAAAATTTCTCATTTGTGTAACATATTTTAGTGTCAGTTATTTTATTTATTTATTTTGTTTATTGAATAATTGTAAGTTAAACCTTTGTAAATTACCACGTAAATTACGTATCACATTAAAAGGTATCATTTCATTGAACTATATTCATTACTAGCCGCCTGCGGCGACCAGCTGGTTCGCCTTCTTACGCCATTCGCCTTTCTGTGCAAGCAGCCACCTACGGCGGCTGTTTGGCTAACTTGTCATTTACCTTTTTACTTCAAGTTTGCCGCCTTCGGCGGTTGTTTAAATAAATTTGGCAGCAGTATTAATCAATCCATCTCTATCTTTTTTTTGTGCCATTCACATTTTTACGCCAAGATTGCCGCCTTCGGCGGCTATCTACCTTTACAATCTATCTCTACATTTTCGAATCCATCTCTATTTATTTTGACCTCCCCGCCCATTTCCTAATAAAAACAAAGATTACTCAAAAAACCGCTTTTTTTTATTTAAGTTGAGCAAAAAAAAAAAAAAGGCCAAATTCCCTATAGTGTGTAAAAAGTAGCGTTTGACAAAGATTAAAAAAAAATCTCGCTGTTTTTATTGAATTAATGCGCACAACTATGAAATGTAACGTAATATAGATACAGCGAAAGGTCCAGTTGGGGGGGCGGGATGGAAAAAGAAATAAATGCAATCCCTAAATAAAACAAAAAAAGGAAAGAAAAAAAGTAAGCGCTGCCGGAAAAACACGTGGTCATCACGTCAGAAAATGTAGATGTAAGCTATATAGTAAAAAAAAAGATTAACATTGCTTGCGATTAAGATTCCATCGTAAATATCGAATCGAAATCCAAGTAGTGACGTCACAGGCATAAAAGATTGAAGAACGCTTTTTTCGACTGTTGCGTGAAAGGACATGATGTGTTCAGCATTAAAAAAATTGAAAAACAAAAACTATTGCGTATTTTTAAGAACTTTTTTCTTCTGAAGGGGACGAAATGTTTTTACTATTACCAACTTAAATTTCAGAAATGAGGCTTTGATACTTCTCGCAGGATGATGTTAGAAAAAAATAAAACCCAGGAAAACATGCAAATTAAAGGTTTTTTCAAAAATTCATAAAAAATACAAAAATTGCTCTATCTTCAAACTTCTTCATTCATCATATTTAAAATTAAATTTCCTATACTATAGTACAAAAAATATTTGTGTGGTGCGATTGGTTCGGGGTCTGTGAGGTAAAAATTACTAAAAAGTGCAAAAAAAAAACACATAAAACATTAAATAACTTTTTTTCTAATTAAAATATCAAAAATCGAAACCCGAGGTGCACATCTTCGGCAAAAACAGCACCTGTATACCAAATTTCATCTTTCTAGGCCTTACCGTTTTTCCGGGAAGCGCGCCACACACACACACACACACACACACACAAACATCTTATTTTATTATATGTACTAGCCGCCTGCGGCGACCAGCTGGTCCGCCTTTTTACGCCATTCGCCTTTTTGCGCTAGGGTTGCCGCCTTCGGCGGCTGCTTAGACAATGTAGCGACGGTATTAATCAATATTTTTCTCTTTTTCTCAATATTATCATTCGCCTTTTTACGCCAATGTTGTCGCCTTCGGCGGCTGCTTAAACAAATTTCGTGGCGGTATCAATCATTCTATATCTATCTATATCATTAGTAGTTTGAATAAAATATTTTCTAGATCTATCTCCATTTCCGTCGTTTGGAATATTTTTAAAGGAGGGAGAGAGGAGACACAAACGACGTACTCTTCATGCAAATTTTGTCGAAAAATAACAAAAAGCACTTCAACTTTTATGTGAAAGCATTGTTTTTTCAAAGTCATGGTGTGTGTGGGGGGGGGGGGCACTGACACCCCGTTGAAATTCCTTAAATGACGGGCGTGCCTCTTTCTTGCTGCCATCTACTATATCGACCTCTATATTTGTCTATCTATCTATCAATCTATACGATAGGTACATATCTACGTCCTGACAGTACAATCTTTTTTTATTAATTCGAAAACAAAACTATCAATATATACGATATGTGCATATCTACCTCCTGACAGTACAATCTTTTTTTATTTATATAAGTATTAATTCGAAAACAAAAACATTTTTGTCCACTCAACCTCGATCTATCTCTGTATCTACCTAACCTAACCGCCAATCCGTAACAAAAACAAAGATCATGCAAAAAATCGCGGGCTTTATTTATTTAATCAAAATAGCCCGCAAAAAAAAAAAAAAAAAAGGCTCTTTGTTCCCCGTAGTGTTCAAAATGTAGCGCTTGCAAAAAAAAAAAAAAAAAGTGAAGAGAAGGCAAACGATTTCAGTTGAATCACGTAATGAGGTAAGCTCGGTACTCGGCCGGCAAGGGAGCGGCTCGCGTTGTGTTCTGCCATTAAAAAAATTGTAAAAAAAAACTATTGCGTATTTTTAAAAACTTTTTTCTTCTGAAGGGAGCAGAATGTTTTTACTATTACCAACTAAAATTTTAGAATTGAGGGTTCAATACGTTTTGCAGGATGGGTCTCGAAAAAAATTAAACCCAGAAAAAAATGCAAAATAAAGGTTTTTTCAAAAACTTATAAAAAATACAAAAATTGCTCCGTCTTCAAAATTTTTTCATTCATCATATTTAAAATTAAATTTCCTACACTATAGTACAAAAAATATTTGTGTGGTGGGATTGGTTCGGGGTCTGTGAGGTAAAAAGTACTAAAAAGTGCAAAAAAACACATAAAACATTAAATAACTTTTTCTAATTAAAATATCAAAAATCGAAGCCCGAGGTGCACATTTTCGGCAAAAACTGCACCTGTGCACCAAATTTCATCTTTCTAGGCCTTACCGTTTTCCCAGGATGCGCGCCACAAACACACATACACACACATACACAAACATCTTGTTTTATTATATGTATAGATAGATTTGCCCCTTCAAATTTGTTCTTTCTTTAAAATTTCTAATTTATGTAAACTTTAGTCAATTTCTAATGTGTGTAATGCACAGCAATTCAATCTTTAGTTGTAAGATTCCTCCTTTAGAAATTCACGAAATTTTTATGTTTACACTTATTTAAGTGATTTCTTTTTGTTATTATTTTTCAACAGCTTTCGATTCTTGAATTTTTTAGATGCATTTTTAAATACCAATTTGGACTAAAATATACAAAAAAGGCATTTGTAAAATTGTTTGCAAAAAGCGTTTCATTTATTCAAGCGTAGATTTAGTTCTGTTTAGTTTAGACTTATTCACGGACATTCAATTCCTTTTTATCAAGTGATTAAAATATTTATTGTTTTTCCATCAATCATTTTCTTCTAATTTATGCATTCTGGAGTAATTGGAATGTTTAATTGAACGCAGAATAAACCCTTTGTTAAGAATGTAAACAAATCTTTATCGTCTTTAGTCACGGCTGTATTCTTTTTACCTTCGCTTGTCATTGATTTCTTCCCTTTACTTCCTGTAGTAGAATTTTAGGAGCTTTTGGCTGTGTGAGTGCTATGCACGCATACATAGACGCTTTCTCTAGATCGATATTTTGTTTCAAGGTCGTACTCTAGCTGCTTTTAGCAGCCATATGATAGCTTCAAAACATGGCCGCGTGGTTAGTGTAGGAATGGCCTTTTAATGAATGTTCAGTATGATATGTTAGTGCTTGAGGCGCAAAATATTGAAATATTTTAGTTTAAAAAATTTGCAGTGATTTTTTTTTATTTTTTGCATGCATTACACAAAATGTTGTATGAAATTTTCTTTGATTTAAAAGAATCTGAACTCTTAATAAAGTTTATATTTAATAACGTGTTATGATTTAGGTTATTAATAAGTTTTGTCAATTTTAGTGTAAAAAAGGACTGAAAAAGTTTAGTCTTTGTGCTAGCTGTAAGAAAATAATTTAGAAAATAAAAATAAAGATAGGAATTAAGTTGCTAAAACAAAATAAAAATAATAAATACTTGAGGGCAAAGTTAACAGGGCTCCCAAATGGTCCACTTTTCCCGCCTAAGTCCGTTTTTTAGGGTTAAGTCCGCTTTAGACCGCTTTTTAACATTTTGGTCCGATTAGTCCGCTTTTGTATTGTTTTTACTTAAGAATCATATTTTAAAAGTTTTCCATTACGTTAAAAACTGCTGTACACCCAAAAACGCACGGCCTCGGCGCCTTAACCAGACTTTCCCGTGTTATTTCGCTTCAGATTGACGTCATTACTCCTCCTTCAACCGCTGCAGCATGGAAATCCATAAAAAAGAGAGTGGGGGAGGAGTTATGACGTCGAATCGGAGCAGGGTGCTACCGATATTTCTCGGAGTTTCAGCCTCACGTTTGTTATAACGAATGAACTTTCCGATCTTGATAACTCGAATATTCCTTTATCTCAAAGTTTTTATTGGATCTCAAGCTCTTGAGACTGTTGTGGAAACTTCCCATAACTTGGAAGTTTTAGCCGGGCCCTTGGGACTTAGAGTTGTCGCGAGTTGACTGTAATAGTAACGCTGCTATGAACCACCTCTTTTGCAAATGAATTCGGAAGTAATCTCGTGGCGCATGCGCCATTTTTTTTACAGTCGCATATGTTCGTAAATTTTACGCCCTTGAAAAACTTTGAAAAGTTGTTGAAAAAAAAAAAAAAGGTTCATTTTTCAATTGCTTGAAAACCTTGAAAAAGTATGAAAAGTTTCTTTATTGCTTGAATTCTTTTAAAAATATTTCATCAATGCAATTTTCTGAACATATGCTTTATATGTAGTTTCGAGGAAAATTGCTTTCGTGTTTGAGGTTTCAATCCTTTTGCATCTTGTAAATATTTTGACGTTTTTTACAATCGGAAGTTATTTTGACATATACTACTTTAGATTAGCTTATTTTTCGTTTAATTTCAATAATTAACGAAGGAATTAATTTGGAAACCATGACAGCATTGAACTTATTCGGACTACGCGGAAAACTGCTTCTCATGTTTGAAATTTCAATCCTTTTGCATCTTGTAAATATTTTGATGTTTTTGACAGTAGGAAGTTATTTTGACATGTACTACTTTAAATTAGCTTATTTTTCGTTTAATTTCAATAACTAACGAATGAATTAGTTTGTAAACCATGACAACATTAAACTTACTCGGACTTCGCGGAAAACTGCTTTTCGCGTTTGAAATTTCAATCCTTTTGCATCTTGTAAATATTTTTATGTTTATGACAGTAGGAAGTTATTTTGACATGAACTACTTTAGATTAGCTTATTTTTCGTTTAATTTCAATAATTAACGAAGTAATTATTTTGGAAACCATGGCAACATTGAACTTACTCGGACTTCAAATGGCTTTTAGTGTTTGAAATTTCAATCTTTTTGCATCATGAAAATATTAAAATATTTTGCCCAATCGAATGTTTTTTCCCAAATGCTACCTTAGATTAGCATGTTTTATGTTTAATTTAGTAGAAAATAAATAAATTTATTTTCTACTAAAACATGCCAAAATTGAACTTGGTTCGTGAAAATTTGCTCATCTGAGCTTTCAATCGTTTTGCACCTAATAAATATTTTTATATTTTTGGCGGTTTGAAGTTGTTTTGACATACTACATTAGATTAACGCGTTTAAATTTTTATTCAAAAAACTAAAAAATTAATATTTTTTTGTTTTTAATTCAAATTTCTAGTTTTGCAAATTTAGTTTTAGTTATTATTAGCTTACTTTCGGTTACTACAGTTTTTTTATAGGAGGGGGGAATAAAATGCAAACAATTGAGTGCATAACATTTTAACTTAGTGTTTGTATTTGAAACGAAGTTGAATTATAAAATTTTATAAAGTTGAGTTTATGTACATCATTTCATTGTCATGCTAAGAGGGGAATTAGTCCCCCCCCCCCTAAAAGTTCAAAGCACTCATGTCCTTGCAATCATGGAGTTTTTTTTTAAATCTAAGCTTTGTGATTCTTGAAAATATGCTTTGAACATGAAAATTGCAAAACTAAGCCTCATGTGATCTGCTTCTCTTTGTGATTAAGCATTTCAGACATTTTTAGGAAAACTTTCAATACAGTAGATTATTTATCAAAGTGTCTCTTGTAGAAAAAGCAATTTGTTTTTCTATACTTTTTATATTACTTCCTGTTATTTATATGTTAGCATTAATTAAAATCTGCATGCAATATTTATAGTGCGATTTTAGGGTAGTACCTTGAAAAATATTTTTTTACTCTTGAAAAGTGCTTAAATTTTTTTCTCCCTAAAAGGTACAAACCTCTGATAAGGGATTAAATTTAAAATTCAAATATAAAATAATTATACTATAAACTCAGTTGTAGCTTTGTTGAAGATCACAACAATATTTTTTTAGGTTTCAGTGTGAGTCATGTGGAAGTGCAAATTTCTCAGCAAATGGTTAGATGAAACTAATGAAGATGAGAACAAAATTAGAGGCTGGGGAAAACAACAAAAGAATAACGTTTTTTGTTTGGTGTATGATAGATTAATATTGGTTGAGAAGGGATACAACGAAATTAAGAAGCATTACAAGACAGAAAAACATAAAAATAATTTTAAACTAAATAAAGATGAAGCGCAGCTTTATCTATCTTTCAGTGAAACTACCAGCACCCCTGGTTCAAGTCAAAATGTATCATTAGACCTATTTAGTTTCAAAGAGGCTGCCTTAAGTGCTGAACTAAATGCCTCCACCCCCCATCCAAATATTTGTGTAAATAATATTATTCACTGGATAAAAAAGATCAGTTTCACAAGTGATAAAGGAATTGTATCATTATCATAGTTAATTAACGAATTATCTTCACGAATTTAGCAGCTGGCAACTAATTTGCCTTTTGGTGTTTCCCAGGGTTTAACTATGAGGGGTCCTCCCAAGGTCCTCTTTTTGATCCTAACTGGTCCTCTTTAGTCCCCTTTTTGATTGAAAATGGTCCTCTTTTACCCTTTTCTGAAGCTAAAATGTGTTGGGAGCCCTTAATTAAGTTAATTGAGTTAATTAAAGCTCAAATGCTCAAAATTGAAGTTGAGTAAAGACTTCTTGGACCACTTGCACCCGGAAGTGAAGTTGTTCCTTGAAGCCCCGAAACGCGTGTATGTAATAGTATTTCTTTTTTATGACGGAATTATATGATTATATGTTTAACATAGATTATTATCCCCCTGCAACTGCAATAAGAATAACTTGTTTTTAGTAAAACTAAATTGACATTGATACTTTTCTAATTTTCAGCTATATTTATAAGCCGCAGGATCTGTCAAATTAACACAAAAACAAAGCATATCCCTAAATAATGTAATTAGTGTGAGGTTTTTGAAAAGAATAGCTTGTAATATAAAATATCTTTGTTTAGTTATTGCAGAAACAAATTATTCTTAATCACATTATCCGAGGTTATAACATTTGATAATTTCTTTTGCCCATTTGCAAATCTTCCCCACCCAAATGAATCACGTTTGACAAATCTGCTTGAATTGTGATTAACTGCCCATAAATAATTTGGCGTCGAATTTCGAACGGATAGTCGGAATAGATTAGTAAATTAGTGGTGTGAGGTTGGGCGCTAGGAGGAGAAGTGAGAGGAATAGCCGGAAATGACAGAGGAAGAAACATATTAAATAATATGGCGTGGAAAGGTAAGTGACCATGAATTTAAGAGATAATTTGTTCGAGGGTATTTTATTGCAATGCATTAACATTTTGTTGCGGTTTTATTTATTTGGTTTTGGGAGTTTCTACTTGTTTTAATTATTAACTACTATTTAAATTAAGTTTTGAATGTAAAAATTGAAAATTATTCATTTCACCTCGCATCCAGTCTACCCCATCCGACCCTATATAATACTAATTATTTTTACGATCAATTTTTTAAAATATGTTCAACCGAAATAATGTCACCTTTTTCTGCGAGGAATAGCGACAATAGTCCTACTGTGATATGCATTTGGCAATTTAATACTATTTTTCGATTTTGTGCTCGCTGTTTCTATGGTTTACTTAACCTTCACTTTTATACTGTCACTTTCACTTTTGCAAAAGGTGTCATGAATTTCGTGTTTACGTGTCAAATTGACTTTTACTAAAATTTGAAACACATGTTTTCGTTTCCAGGTCATCTAATGACGTGAGTTTGTTGGTAATATTAGCGATTGAACTGTTCATATTTTTATTGACTTATGACTTCTTAAAAATATTTAAATTTTGATTATTGGTATGCTTGTAAAAAATGTAAATGAATCATTTATAACTGAGTTTTGTTTCGTTTTACGTCCATGTCCTTTTTTTTTTTTTTTTAATTTTGAAAAATTGAAAAAAAAAAAAAAAAATTTGCTCATTCAAAATAATTGTAGTTCTGTTTCTATAAATGCTTGTAATTTTGCCTTCCTTGTTCTGTAATTGGTAGATTAGTTACTTAAGCTTATAAAACCTCTATTTACACTTGCACATATTGTTTTTGTATACAGTAAAATCCCTCTAATGCGGACACTAACGGGACAAATTTTTTTGTCCACAATAGAGGGGTGTCCGCAGGAGAGGGGTTTAATAATGTTATTTGCCTTGGAATCGGGGAATTGAAAAGCGTCCGCATAAGAGGGGTATCCGCAGTTGAGGGGTGTCCGTTAGGAGGGGTTTTACTGTATTTTAAATAAATACACAATGTCTGTATCTTTTTCATTGAGTAATTCTGATTTTTCAGTTGCAAAACTATGCTTCTAATGGATAACAAAATTGATTTGAATAGTTTTCCCGGTAATTGTTTTGAAAGTGAAGAAGAAACGTAATTTTGTGCAGTTCGTTTCCGTTTGAGGAGATGATTTTATGTTCTAGAAAAATGATCAAATATTTACGTGCCGAAATAATTTTTTACTGAAGGTTTGACGGCAAGGGAGGAAAACGCATTTTAAGTGCAGTTCATAATTCTTAAAAATTACCCCCCATTTGTTAAAATTATTTTGTTTTAAATCGGTAGCACTCATTGTTACACAAGGTTTATTTTCAATAAACATTGTAGAAGTTCCATATACATTGTTCATTGATACCACCAGAAAAAATATTAAAAAAAAACTGAAGTAAGTTTTAGTTCTTTACATGTCATTATTGCTTTTTTCCCGAAAAGTCATGAAATCAAGGTTTGTTTAATGTGGAGTTAAATGTATGTGCAAACGTTTCTTTATTTATCGTTTCCTGAAAGCCGTTATCTCGTGTCGTGATGACGGATAAATTTAAATTATTGATGAACGGATCCGAAACGTACTTCCGCGATGTAAGGTGGCAGATATTTGAAAAAGCTCCGATCAAAAGAGCTCCTTACATCGCGCTCTAATCTAAGAAATATCGAAACTGCTCCGTATTATTGATCAAGAGACTCTATATTCTAGAAAATTCCCAGCTTCCGTTGAGCAGCTCAGCTTCTCTACTTCGTGTACTTCATTTTTCTCTTTCTATGGGAGGGGAAGGCTCTCATGAATGGGGAAGGGGACCAATTCCGGGGGCAGAATTGCTTCGGGGAGTTTTGGGGCCCACCTGTTCCAAATAGCTAGTTGGAACGTGAGGCTTCGAGGACGCTTGCTTTACAGGCGCCAATGGAAAAACTGTTTTGACCCGAGCGCATGAGTTTGCTCTTGCTGTCTTCTTTCTTTCTTCGTCTGTGGAACCACACGCGCAGGTTCTTGTCACTCGAGTGAATGTTCTCTTTAATTATGCTTTCGTCACATTTGAGTATGTGTTCTGATGCTATGCTTGGTGTTGGATTAAAAAACTCGGTGTACCGACTCTGTGTTTCTTTTGTGCCACAATGAATTTTTTATTTTGATTCAATGAATGGATAACAACATTGAACATCGGGAATAACATTTTGTTTCATCATACAAAATTGAAGGGAGTTGGAGCTCTCACAACTAATTAGTGACAGGTGAGTAATTGTAAAAGTTTTGTATTTATTGTTTTTCATATTTGTTAGTTACGAATTAGTTTGTTGCTGTCTTCTTTCTTCGTCTGTATGTTCACACGCGCAGATTCTTCTCACTCGAGTGAATTTTATCTTTAATTATGATTTCGTCGCATTAGAGCATGTGTTCTGTGCTTCTGATGCTGTGCTTGGTGTTGGATTAAAAAACTCGGTGTACCGACTCTGTTTCTTTTGTGCCACAATGATTTTTTTTTATTAATTTTAATTCAATGAATGAATAACAACATTGAACATCGGGAATGACATCTTGTTTCATCATACAAATTGAAGAGAGTTAGAGCTATCACAACTAATTATTGACAGGTGAGTAATTGTTAAAAGTATTTTATTAATTGTTTTTCATATTTGTTAGTAACGGATTAGTTTGTTTTCTTCAAAAACATTTTTATTATTGGACTAGTGGTATCCGCACGGCTTTGCCCGTATTTGAAAATTAAAAGGTCTTTTGCCTGTATATTTACAAATAATGTATGGTGAATTTCTCGCCAATTGGCTTGCCCATGTTACGGTTCCACGTTATGATAACTTGGTAATTTACTCGTCCGTCTTATGATAATTTAGCTCGGGAAAATTTTCTTAAAATTGGAATAGGAAAAGAACAAAATTAAATTTTTGAAAAATCGCTTCGAGGTGCACACTCCCATGCTACAAACTAATTTTGTGCCAAATTTCATGAAAATCGTCCGAACGGTCTAGGCGCTATGCGCGTCACAGAGATCCAGACAGAGAGACTTTCAGCTTTATTATTAGTAAAGATGTTATACCTGAGATTGTGAACGGTGATTAAGGGGCTAAATATTTCAGTTGATTTATCTGATAAAGTTCATTGAATTTTTTTTAAAGAATGTATATTTAAAAATAAGGAAGAAGAAATCACATCCTGTTCATAAGTTGAATGATAGTGCACTATTTATTTATTTAGTCAGTTACTTTCGCATTTTGACAATATTTCATGTTTATGTTGATACTACATAATTTTTCTTTTGACATAAGTTGCTTTTGAATAAGTTACAGTTTTTTTTTTTTCAAACCAATAACTGATTGAATTTTGTGAATTTTTCTTCAGAAATCTCGTTTTTAGTTACAAATTTGTGCTTGTTAACAAACCTTCGCTTCAGAGCAACAGTAGGATATCTTGCTGTTGTTTTCAGGCTTAGATATTTTACTGTTATTAAGTTTTTTTTTTTTTTTTTTTTTTGATTTTTTTGGCACTTTTCCGCTGTGTGTGTAATAAATATTAAACATTAAAAATGATTAAAAGAAAAAAAGAGCTGTTTTAAGTTTTAAAATTGCTTCGAAAGAATATAATACACACACACACACAAAGGAGCGGGGAAGAAAATCTCGTTTATTTGACCAAGTGTAAGATATCACTTTGAGTTCGAAATCGAAGAAAAGTTAACGTTTTTCTTTTTATAATTCTGTAAGTTTTTGAAGAGAAACAGCGTTCGAAATGTAGTGAATGCTAAGTGCTCAAATATTTTGCTTAACTAAACTTGATATCATTTTTTTCTCCTTCAGAACTGATTTTTTTTCCCACTTTACTTTAATTGTTCACTCTTGCCAACATTTATTAAGATTTTCAAAGTAAATATTTGTTTACAGATTTTCCATGATATTTGATATAGTATATATATATATATATATATATATATATATGCAGTAAAACCTGTTAAGTTGACCACTAAAGTAGTGCACCTCAAGTGGTCAACTTACACAGGTTTCACTGTATATAATGAAAGAGGGAAATTTCACAGATAAAGAAACGTCTTCTTTATAATATGTTCATAATTTTGTTTTTAATTTCTGATAAAAAATGTAAAAAATTACTTTTCCTTCTTTTTTTAATGTTTAAAACTAAACTAGATTCAAAATAATATGTGTTTGTGTCCATTTTTTCTAATAATAAGCGTTGCTTCATTTTACTCAATTTTACTTCATGTACAAAATCTTTAATGTCACCTACGACATAAAACACGTGATTGCTGTTTAGAAGTAGTCTAGGAATGATGTCGCACTTTGAGAGGGGAGGGGCAGGAGCGGTTTCATATATTTGTGACAAGCGGTAGGACTAGTGTGACGTCACGCACGTTTTAATTACCAGTATGGTAATGAAAAACAGCTTGACATGTTACAAGGGAAGGAGAGGGTGTAAGACTAAGCGTGACACTTTGATAGAGGGAGGGGGGGGGGCAAATGTGAATAGTGTGACTTCATTTATGGACAGTCTTTTAACAATTCTTATCAAATTGAAGATTTCTGTAATAGGTGTTTTACCTCAAAAGATCAAAATTTTTACTAAACATGACAAAAAGTTTTTGTAACCTTCAAACAAGTGTATACGATATTTCGTGCCATTTTTTGATTTAATGACGTTGTCTTTATTGCTTGAAGTTTATTTCTTCTGAATTGATGTTAACAATCGAAATTTGTAAGTTGTGATTTTTTTTTTTTTTTTTTTTTGACTTTCCCTTAATCCGTTTCAATGAACAGAAAAACAGCAAAAAAAGTAAATTAAATAAATAAATAAATAAATAAATAAAATAAAAATAAATAAATAAAAATAAATAAATAAAAATAAAAATAAATAAATTAATTAATAAATAAAATAAAATAATAATAATAAATTCGGTTGAAAACACTAACACTTGTAGTAATGACAGTACTGATGGTACTTAAACATCAGTTAAGAAGATCCAGTAATTCGAATTATTCAAATTTTAATTTGAAAGAGTATATACACTCTACTATATTAGTTCCCCCTCCCCCCTTTTTGGAAGCACAGAATGTTTTAAAGTGATTTTGATTATTTTGTTAAGAGATGTGTTTTGAATATAACTTCAAAGGTATTTAAAGATGCTGGTTATTTTAAAATCCCTCGATTTACACTGAAGACTGGTAAACGAAAAAGAAAAAAAAACCTAAAGTGTGCGTAAAACAAATGTAAGACATCTTGTTAACATAATACTTCATTCACAAAACAAAAAATCTATATGAGCAATATAAGTACATATTTAATCACACCAAAGTCAAGAAACAACAAGGTGTTACCACTCAAGCGATGGTGTGGCAAATTGTTTTTTAGCTCTTGTTTCGGGGTTAAGATTTTTAAGAGATGAATTCAAAAATATTTTTCTCTTTCAAAATTCATCTTTCCCTTTCTTTTAAATATCACTTGGTAGCATATTTAACTGCCGTTTTATTACTGAAAACTTGTAATCCCAATTAAATATTTCTTACTGGATGCATTATAACAGAAAGTATTGTTTTATAGGAATATAATTCAAAAATTTCTTAAAATATTTGTATATGTGAATCTGCAGGGTATTTTACCACTTTTTTTAAAATCATTAATTTAGCAGCCGTTTAAAACTGAAATCATGTAAATTTGCGTGTAAATCGGAGGATAAGTGTATATAAACAAACTACTCTGAATTATTTTAAATGTTTACATTTTATTAGTTACAATTTCTAACTTCTGCTGTTTCTGTATGATTAAAATGGGAAATATGAACATCAAAAAATTAAGCGAAAATAATAAGAGCTCAGGTGGCGTCAATGCCTCTCTAGCGTATATTGTATTTTTATTGTCCTTCTCCCCATCATCTAATTGAACTCGCTTGAGTTATCCCAGATTCTAATATCCTTAAGAGTTGTAAATGTTATGAGCGGACGCACTCTCTCCATTTTATTTCTTTTTTACACTCTCAACACGACATAAGAAAAGTAAGCCGCACCTGGTCTTGGGTATCTTTTCAAAACCCCCAAAAAATCCACGTGACGGTTCGATTTTCGCAAAGTGCGGCTGCGTCATTCCTCCGCTGGGCCATCTGCTCCCAGTCCCAGCCAATCAGCTGACTCAAGAGACGCATCTTTTTTTTTATTATTATAAAAAAGTTGGTCTTTGTCTCCTTTCGTTACCCTCCCTATTCTACCTTTAGTTTGGCCTACGTGCGAATCTACGAAACAAGCATGGCGGCCAATGCCTTTCTAAAAGTCTTTTGTATTTTGATTTCTAGTGTAGTGTGCCCTACTTGGCGACTTATTGCCTACACCTTGGCTGAAAAGGAACAAAGAAATCGATTTTTCGGTACGAGCAGAGATTTCAGCGCTGATTTCTCGCTTATAGAAATTCTAGTATCCCTTGGGGGTCTTACCGCTGATGACGTCATTTTGTCTTTGTTATGTATATTTTTTGATAAAAAAACGATATCCTGAATTGTTTTAACTACCTCAAAGGCCAAATTGTCCTGTAGTTAGATTGAAATTTATTTGCGTACGAAATAGATCATCCTGGAGATTGCGTGAGAGTTTTCATCTGATTACTTCCTTTCGATCGATGCATTCGCGCACGCATTCAGCTCCAGTTGTTTAGAGAGCATTTGGGATCACTTTTGCGCTTAATGTTTTTTGTTTCTAACTTGGCGGGCAACAGGTGATTCTAAAAGTTAATAGCATTTGCTGGAGACATTTAACTTGCTCTTTATTGACTCCGAGAAAATTTGAGTTCAGCAATAATCAAATATCGAATTCCTCACATTGAACCTTTTAAAATGTGTTCATTCATTTTTTTTTTAAATAATCAACCAAATAAAAAGGTGGTACTTTTCACCCCCTCTTCCCCTTTTTTAATCTTTAAGCCTTTTTATGCTTCAGAAAAATATCAAAGATTGTCATCCTATTTTACATTTAATGAATAAAAGGCATACATTACATTTAATGAATAAAAGTGTGGGCACTTTATCGCTGCATGTAGAATTTTCACTTCAGTAATAAGAATCGATTTTCTTTTGTCAGTTTGGCTTTTAATTAGTTTTTTTATTTAAATCGTAGTCGCTGCTTATCCTTTTAAAATCAAATCCCTGTATTTTTTTAAAAATTACTCTTCCTGTTCCCCCACTCTAAAAATGCTTGTTTTTTTCCCTCCTCTCTTTGGTTGAATTGCTGTGTGAAGTAGCATTCTTAAACGCAAGGACACCGATATTATCGTGCTCAAACATAAAGGATTTTTTTTTCTTCGAGTATCAAGTTGCACAGGCAACTAAAATTCGATTTTTTGCAATGAATTTTGCATATTTATTTGTTTCATTATTCTCGTAAACACCATCGAATGAGCGCCAGCTCTTTCGAGCCTTTTATTAAAACAAGATTTATACTATCTTTTATTCAGTGGTGTTAAAATATTTCCGTTTATAGCTTCCGTTTAACTCTAGAAACGCTATCAATTTTAAACTCTAGTTTACTTCTGTGTTGTAAATAATGATTATTTTGCAATCCAATGCCGTTTCAGTTATCCGTACTGTCAGATTACGTCACAGGTAATGAACTTTTCGTTTCGCTCAGTGTCTTTATTTTTATAATACAGTAAGAACTTATTATTCGTTAAATTGATGTAAACACCAGGTTGTACACGTTCTTTTTATCTTCTTCGTGAAATAAGTAATATGAAAAGGAATATGAGAATATATTGTGAAACCTCGATTTTACGTTTCTCAGGGAATGGGATAAAAAATGTAAAACACTAATTCGTCATGGTACCCGATGAAAAAACGTTTGATGCGAAGAAAACGTAGATTCCGGGGTCGCAAAATCGAGGTTGCTATGTACGCAGTCGCTCACACAGTGAATGCAGCTTTTTGTTATTAAATCATCATGTTTTAGTTAAGGTTAATCAAAGTTATGTAATTTCCTTTTAACTTACCCAAATTTCAAAAATACAAAACCTCACTAAATGTTATAGAATCCTCATTTTTAGTCATATAAAAATAACTGAACACATTGTGAATAAATCACGCTATATAAGTTGGATTTTTATCCATTTTATAAGATTTTTATATTACTAACAATAAATTATGAATCGGTGCTATTTTAGTACTTCGAGGAGTACTTACACACCAGCCGTTTATTTATAAGTTTCGTCATCGCCAACGTTTATGACATAAAAATGTGCCGGCATTTATGAAGCTACTTATCTCATCTCACGTGACTCGAGAGAAACACCGGGATTTTATTTCACAATTAATAATCAGACTGAGATTTAAATGGCACATCATGTATCTTATTAATAAATATCCTATATCAGAATATTAATGTTTATCACTTCTCAAACGAAGAGATTAATGGATGGTGATGTTATGGGACATATAAGAGAGTTCGAGGAAATGAGTTTTAAATGATCTTGCTCATATTCTTATATAGTTTATAATTTTAGCATTTTTACAGCACAGTATTGTAGTGTGCTGTTGATATAAAAAAAAATGTTTTCGTTTTTTCCCCTGGGCAGTGCACCTTTCTTATACATACGCTTCAATGGATGGGTCTTGTCGCACTTCAGCATTTAAAGAGACTATTTTGAAGAACTAGTTGAAAGGGAAACTATCCCATACTTAAAATGTTTTCCCCTCGAAAATTTCCATTACTTCACCCAACCGCTCTTATGTTCTAAATTAATGCAAAGTTGTCGTTTTGGTATGTTTTCAGATTATTATTCTGAGGAATTAAAAAAAAATATTGAACTCTGAAGTAATTGCAATCTTTTTTCCGCTATGCACTACATAAAAGTGAAATTATAATAGTTTTTAAAAAATCTACTTTACAGGGTAGTTAACTTTATTTGCTTTAAAAAAAAAAAAAATATTTGCCTTAAAAAAAAAAAAAAAAAAAAAAAAATCAGTTGTAAACTTGCCCATTCAAGAGCAATATTTCACGCTCAACATGGTTCTTAAATATTTAATTTTTAATGTAACTGTAATAATATTAATTGAATCATTTCAGTCAAAACATGCTTCAAACCAAAATCCACATTTCTATAATCAACGTTAAGAAATAAAACATTAGTCAAAGCATGCTTGAAACCGAAATCTTTTCTACTAATTTTATACGTTTCTATTAGCATCCCATGACAACGGAACGAAATGAGGTAGACAGACGTCAAACGAAAACGGGCTGTTATGTTTTTAAATTTATTTTGCTTTGGTTGGAGAGCAGGTGGAGCTGCCGAAAATCGATTCTAGCCAACGAACGTTGATTAGGTAAATGGCCGAATAGCATATCCAATTTGCATGATGAATTGCATTTATTGCATGTGTAGCGGAGATGGGGAACAAAAAAACCATGATATATAGCATTTTACCCTCCTATTATAGCATGCGCAGTTTATTTTTGTCGACGATTACGTAGTAATTCATCAATATTTGATAGCGAGCTGGCTGGAACTTCTTTCTTTTTCCTAAGTAAAGGACGGGGTTTTCTATGTGAGCAAGTAAAATGTACAAATCCTAGAATGTCATGATGCGTTAAAAAATGTATTAGTGTCATTCATTCTACAATGGGTCGTTCCATGTGTCCACCGAGAACTCTACCAGATCGTCTCAGATTTTCATGAAACTTTTAAAAATCTTACTCTTTGATATCTTAAATAAAGATATGACTAAGAAAACCAATCCTTCGTTGATGATGGGTAATTATTTTGAAATATGTTTGAAATCACTTTTCTTAAAGCAACTTACCAGCAGAGCTTTAAATTGTTATAACTTAAGTTCTATGGACGCTAGAGTTGTGTAATAGCTCATTTTAAAGACAATTTAATGCGCTTTGATTTAATAAAGAACTTGAATAATTTTCAAAAAATTTTTTTTTTCAAAGTTTTTAAAAAAAATTCTGAAATTTTTTTTAACGAAATTTTAAAGAAAACCTTTCAAATTTTTGAAAAAAAAAATAATTATTTTTGTAGTTTAATGAATGCATCCGAGTGGGACCATGAACGGATCAACAGTTGCAGTAAATAATGTGTTCCTCCTCAACCCCTTCTCATTACTCCTGTGGAGGCTGTAGGAAAACGATAACTATCACTCGTTAATGTGCCGCAATAAAAAAGCAACCCGCACTTATAAGCCTTGCAAAAAAATCTTTTCTGTTAAAAATCTAGATTCCTTAAGTCCAATGGTACTGATCTCAAGAATTCCGCATATTATTCTGCTTCTAAAAATATGAATCCCCTCCCTGCCCCTTCCCTTATTATTCTGATTAAAAAACACATTCGTCTACCTTAGTAGTGATTGAGCGTGGGTGGTCTCAGTAATAGCGCTTCTGCTTACGGCAGCCAAAAGAGAGATTCGATACCACGTGATGCTCTTTGATAACAGAAAAAAATAGGAACTATTTCAGTTCTGATGTCAAGGTTGCATTTTAAATTAACGAAATGAACGGTATTGACAATTTCGTCAAAAACGAATATTATCTAAGAATTCGAAGAAAAACTGTGGACCTCGAAATTAGTTTTAACAAAGCATTTGAGTTTCCCGTAATCGGCACTCGAGGCATTTTTTAAAAAATTAAAAAATAGGTTGGTTTTAATAACTGTTATTCGAAAAAGAGAGATTCAATCTGAAAAAAAAAAAAAATATATATATATATATATATATATATATATATATATATTCTTGCTGTAGTTAAAAGAAAGTCGTCGGTCTGTTAACGAACAGCTTACAAATTCAACCGTAAAATTGCCAAAATGTTAAGAGGAAATTTCTTCTTTCTTATTAACAACTAGCCGCCTGCGGCGACCAGCTGGTCCGCCTTCTTACGCAATTCACCTTTTTGCGCCAGGGTTGCCGCCTTCGGCGGCTGATTAGACAGTTTAGCGACGGTATTAATCATGTTTTTCTCTATATATCAATATTATCATTCGCCTTTTTAAGCCAACGTTGACTTCTTCGGCAGCTGCTTAAATAAATTTTGTGTTGAATAAAGTATCTTCTCGATCTATCCCCCGTTATGTCCTTTGTAATATTTTTAAAGGGGGGAGGGAGGCACAAAGGGACTCTTCATGCAAATTTTGCCGGAAAATAACAAAAAGCACTTCCACTTTTATGTGAAAGCATTGTTTTTTCAAAGTCATGGTGTGTGTTTGTGTGTGTGTGGGGGGGGGGGGCGGGGTCATTGATCCCCCGTTGAAATTCCTCTATTTCTTACTGTCCATCTACTGTATCCACCTCTATATTTGTCCATATATAGTTCCTCTTTCTCTCTAGCTATCTATCTATACGATCCATGCATATCTACCTCTGATAGTAATTAACAAGCCTTTTCTATGTAAAAAAATATTTAAAAAAAAAACATTTTTTGCTCACTTAATATCATCTCTCTATCTACCAAACCTAACCACCAATCCCTACAAAAACCATGCAAAATACGGCGGGCTTTATTTATTTACTTAAAATTGCACGCAAAAAAAAGGCTCTAAGTACCCATAAATATAGCAAAACGTCCAGAAAAAAAAAAAAAAAAAGAAGTTGGGGAAAATAAAAATATGAAATCTTTGAACGTTGGAAAAAAAAAAAAAAAGTGAAAAGAAAGCAAACGATTTCAGTTAGGTCACGTGATTAGGAAGTGCGGAACTCAGCCAGCAATGCTTACAGGTCGCGTCGTGTTCTGCATTTAAAAAATTGTAATAAAAAATCTTTTGCGTATTTTTAAAAACTTTTTTCTTCTGAAGGGGGCGGAATGTTTTTACTATTACCAACTAAAATTTTGGAATTGAGGGCTCAATACTTTTTGCAGGATGGGTTTCGAAAAAAACTAAACCCAGAAAAAAATGCGAAATAAAGGTTTTTTTCAAAAATTTATAAAAAATACAAAAATTGCTCTATCTTCAAAATTTTTTCATTCATCCTATTTAAAATTAAATTTCCTACACTATAGTACAAAAAATATTTGTGTGGTGCGTTTGGTTCGGGGTCTGTGAGGTAAAAAGTACTAAAAAGTGCAAAAGAAACGCATAAAACATTAAATAACTTTTTTTCTAATTAAAATATCAAAAATCGAAGCCCGAGGTGCACAACTTCAGCAAAAACTACACCTGTATACCAAATTTCATCTTTCTAGGCCTTAACCGTTTTCCCAGGATGCGCGCCACACACACACACACACACACAAACAAACATCTTATTTTATTATACGTATAGAAGATAAGTCCCCATTTCATTTCAAGCATTTTTGTCAATTTTTATCCATTTGAGTACAATATTCCATGCGTTATTACTTTTTCAAATGTATACTCATTCTCTGGTCACCCGGTATATATATATATATATATATATATAATATATATATATATATATATACATACATACAGTCGACGCTCATTATAACGACCAGTGGTAGAAGTCCCAACTTTGTTCTTATGAACTTTATGTTAATTTGCTTTCGTTATAACGACCGTTCTGTATCGTCTAATCCAATACAGCGACCGAATCAGCGGACGCTACTTCTTGTGTTCTTTCCAATAAAACAAATTTGTACACTACTGGCCATTAAAATTGCTACACCAGGAGGAAATGCAGATAACAAAATGATATTTATTGGACACATATATTATGTTAGAAATAAAAAATGATTAAATTTTCAAGAAATTTGGGTGGATAGATCCTGAGAAATCAGTACCCAGAACAACCACCTCTGGCAGTAATAACAGCAGTTATACGCCTGGGCATTGAGTCAAACAGAGATTGGATTGCATGTACAGGTACAGATGCCCATGCAGCTTCAACACGATGCCACAGTTCATCAACCGTAGTGACTGGCGTTTGGTGACGAGCCAGTCGCTCGGCAACCATTGACCAGACGTTTTCGATTGGTGAAAGATCTGGAGAACGTGCTGGCCAGGGCAACAGCCGAACATGTTCCGTATCAAGGAAGGTCCGTACAATACGGGCAACATGCGGTCGGGCATTATCCTGCTGAAACGTAGGGTTTCGCAGGGCTCGAATAAAGGGTAGAGCCACGGGTCGTAAAACATCAAAAATGTAACGTGCACTGTTCAAAGTGCCGTCAATGCGAACAAGAGGTGACCGAGACGTGTATCCAATGGCGCCCCATACCATCACGCCAGGTGATGGGCCAGTATGACGATGACGAATGCACGCTGCCAGTGTGCGTCCACCACGATGCCGCCAAACACGGATGCGACCATCATGATGATGTACACAGAACCTGGATTCATCTGAAAAGATGACGTCTCGCCATTCGTGCGCCCAGGCTCGTCGTTGATCACACCATTGAAGGCGCTCCTGTCTATGACGCAGCGTCAAGGGAAGCCGCAGCCATGGTCTCCGAGCTGAGAGTCCATGCTGCTGCAAACGTCTTCGAACTGTTCGTGCAGACACTTGTTGTCTTCCAAACGAGCCCGTTTCTTGACTCACGGCTCGTGACGTGGTTGCACGATCCATTAAAGCCATGCGGATAATATGCCTGTCTTCTCGGCTGCTAGTGATAGGTGGCCTTTGAGATCCCGCACGGCGTTCCGTATTACCGTCCTGAACCCATCGATTCCATATTCTGCTAACAGTCATTGGATCTCGACCGACGCGAGCAGCAATACTGCGATAAGATAAACCGCAATCCCGGTAGGCTACAATTCGACCTTTATCAAAGTCAGAAACGTGCTGGTACGCATTTCTCCTTCTTACACGAGGCATCACAACAATTTTCCAACACGCAGCAACGTTCAAACTGAATTAGCACGTGGGAAAATGTCTGTACAATTTCCTTATTTAAACACATTGTAGGTGTCGCTGCGGGCGCGTGCGCTGTCTAAATGCGCTGAAAAGCTAATCATTTGCATATCATATCATCTTCTTCCTGTCGTTTAAATTTCATGTCTGTACTATGTCGCCTTCTTGGTGTAGCAATTTTAATGGCCAGTAGTGTAGCTTAAAATGACATTGATTATTGTTTACGGACATCTGCCTGAAGTTTTCAATGTCAAATCCAACTTTAAGAGGGGGTGGGGGGGGGGGAGATTACCATTCACCACAGCTAGCACAAAAAAAATACTGGAAGGAAAAATCGAGAAAATTCCAGATTCCTAAGAAAAGGGAGTTGACAGATGTATTGGTAGTTTGGTATTTGAATCTACTATTTTTAAAGATTTGGGGTTCTCGGGGGACTTTTAAATGTTTCTTTGGAAAGCAAGAGAAACACAATTTATCACCTATATCTGAAACAGAAAATAATGATTTGCAAAAATCACGTCTGTTAAAAAGGCAGACCTCTGTTTCTGGTTTTATCTTCAGAAATTGTTGTGGTAGAAGTAGTAGTAGTAGATCTGAAAGTGTGTAACATTTTCCTCCCTATATTTTCTACTTTAAAACTTGTTTAATATTCTATCATAATATTTTGCACACTACTTTTCTAAAAATTCCTATGATAAAAAACATTTGGGCATTTACTTGGGCATGCATGATGACGGTGTACATTTTTTAAATTTATACCTCTTATAACGACCACTCGTTATAAAGATCTTTTTCTCTGGGACGGAGATGGTCGTTATATCGAGCATCGACTGTGTATATATATATATATATATATATATATATATGTATATATATATATATATTAAATAAAATGATTAATTGATGGTTTAGGCTCTCTCGATTAACCGGGATTTCTCTTAACCTTGCTATGCTTACGTTCGGTCTCAATTAGAATGGTTAAAGGAGGTTGGTTCTACAATAAGTCAAAACAGCTTTGTGGTGTGTTTGCTTCTAAATAAAACACATGTTTTTTTTTTTTTTTCATTTAAAACTTTGCGAACTTCTGCTATTGAACAGCTATTCAACTTATGAAAAGAAGCAAAAAATGGATTTCTTCCAATTCGTTTTTGTCAACACTTCACAGATTTCATTGTACCTGCATTCCTTTATTAGATAGATTTCTTTCTTCTATAATATGGTCTGTCACGTAGAAATAAAATCTAGTCATAATTTTTATATATAGTGTGGTGGTGTCGTAAAGTATTATAATATATTCTAGTCCTTCTATTGTTCTTCACTCTTTTTTTGAGCATAAGCATTTCATATTTTCCCCCTCAATTGCAAACTTAGTTCAAGGCTTTTCTAAGTCGGTTTCGCTTGTAACTGTTCATCATAAATATTTCTTTTAAAATACCGCAGTGTGGAATGAATTACTGAAATTGTTTATTTCAGTTCATGTTTCCCTTTTTTACTTATCAAGCAGTGCAAGTAGAGTTGAGGTTTGATCAATTCCAATTTTTCATATGTTGTAATATTGCTAGTCGAATTAAAAAATAAAAAAAAAATGCTCAATTCAACTTTTTTTGAAAACACATTAATTTTTGCTTGTAAATGATAAATGATGATTTAAAAAATATATATATTTAAAATTGTATGTCATTGGCTGAATTAACCATTGACATTGAGAGGGATAAAAGGTGGAGAAAGTGAAGAAGGATCTCAAGTCACGTGATATATTTTAAAGTTTAGTATTGGAAGAACTTGGTTTTCTTTGACTCGCTTCACGTGAAACGTGTGTTCTATTCGTCCTAGTTGAGCCATGTGACTTGGGATCTTCGCCTCAGTGTTCCATAAGCCAATGATTGAATTTTTCTCTCCAGGTAAGAATTCCTGCTCTAAGGAGGTAACTAGTAGGTACTAACTGCAAATTTGAAAAAAAAAAACAAACAAACTTTAGTTGAAAATATTTATTGGAAAGAAGACATAAAATACTTCTAATTAAAATTTAAAAATAATAGTCTAATAACATTTAATTCAATTCTTCACATTCCCCGAAAATCATGATAAAACCTTAATTCCCATTTGTTGTGCTTTCATAGAAGCAGTATTAAAAAACTAAATTGTAGTTACCTACTTGGGTAGTATTCACCCCACGATATGTTTGAACATGTGTGCAGGGGGGGGGGGGGGAGTTTTGGAATGGTGAAAGGTGACGAATCTGTTCATTAATTATTAAAATGGGCTTTTAACTCTTAAACAATTGTCAATTTAATTGTACTGGAATAAAGAAAAAGATGAATATAACACATACTAATTTCGTTCATTAATGTTCATTTATGGCTGGGTAAAGGAAATCTTCCTTAATTTATGTCGCTGTTATTACCAGGGCTGCGGAGTCGGAAGGAAAATGACCGACTCCGACTCCGGATTTATTTTTTATTTTTTAAAATTGTAGTTTTTCAATTCCCTCTCACCCTTCAAGGGAAGGGGGAAAACCTCTAAACAGAGATTGAAATATTAATTCCTTTTTATGAAAATTCCGCGTTTTGTTTTTTATTGCAAATCCAAGACGCATACAACGCTGGAAATTCAATTTGAAAAACAAATTTTCCAATAGTTACGAGTTTAAAAGTGTGATGACTTAAAAATCTCTTAAAAAATGAAAAGTATTACTGTAACCCCCCCCCCCCCTTTATTGTTTAACTAATAGATATTGATCAAATCGTGTGCTTTCAATTTTTAAAAGCTGTAACTTGAGAGAAAAAAGCTTTTTTATAAGTCCAAGTTCTTGAGAGGGGTTGTTTGCCCCGGGTGACACCCATCTGGTGACACCCAAAGTTAATTTCAGAGTTAATAAAAAATGTAAATATTTTATTTTTGAAAATTTTCTCGAATGTATTTTAAATTATATTTCATCAATAAAATTTCAACGAAAATAGGGCACATATACGTCAGTAGCTAATTTAACACAACATGCGGCGGTATACTAATTTGTACGAATAGCTTTTACTATACCTGTATTTCTTCTTCGCTAAATTTTTAATTTAAATTTTATTGGCTGCTTTAGAATTAACCTTAATATGAAGATTTTAAGATTAACTGCAATTATTGAGTGTTGTAATCAAGAAATTATTTACACTTATTTCGTTTCATACTTTTTAGTGAGAACCAAGCTTATAGAAATAGTCTTAATAAAGAAAAAAAAAAAAAACATTAGATTATTTCATCGGATCTTTTGGATTCGTACTTTCGCGCCAGAACTTATTTCAATTTGCCGATCACCCTCAAAAGTTTCCACCTGAGCTACGGGCCTCGACTTACTAAAGTGTTACGTTCTTTTTACTATTTTATAACTGAGATCGAACATAACATTATATTTCTATTTTTATTTGAAAGTGATTACTTGAAAATGTTAGGCTACAAAACCGTTTTGCTGACAGTTGCTATTAATTAAGTTAAAAAGCAAGCAAACTAGGGGACGGCTACAGAAAGTTCGGTAAGCACTGAAGCTAGCTGATTGCCATAATGGCAGTTATTTTCTCATTAGTAGCTTTTTATACATGTAATCGAACCAATTGGTAGTCAGTTTTTAAAAAAATGCAAGGAGAGTCAGTGAAAATGAAAGAAAAAAAAGAAGCCCGTAGTCCGAGTCGGCATATTTTCTAACGACTTCGATTCCTTTACCCCAAATTCAGTCCGACTCCGACTCTTCGACTCTGAATCCACAGTCCTGGTTATTATACTACTCTATTATAACTACGCAACGGAAAGGGTAAAGAAAATCGTGTCATTTCAAATTCTGTCCACATTCTCTTTAACATTAATATATCTATTAATTAGAACATATATATTCATATATCCGAACTAAATGTATCTGTATGCGTTGTTTCTATGAAAATGTAAGGATTGTTTTTGCACCAACCCTCTCCCTCCCTCCCCTCGCAAAAAAAAAAAAAAAAAAAAAAAAAAAAACTTTTTGTGCTTATTTCCTTTTCTGCTTTTTAGTATAATCGATACTTAAAATTTTTCTTAGCTTATAAGGTTGTTAATACTGTTACTATGCGTATGACGGATTATATCAGAGGTGCCCTACCCCCAAAAGGAAGTAAGACTCAGGGGCGCCCCATGGAAGGTCACTGTGACATCCCAAAAATTTCCTTATTCAGCGAATGTTCTCTGACTATATGGCAAATTTGGGGAAATTGCAAATAAAATTGCAATTTTTAAATGCACGAGTGCCCCATTTCATTCGATGTTCTTATATGTGCATACCTGTAATTTTATCATTTGGCAAAACTTGGGGTTCCATCCGGCAAATTAGAAATTTCTGCCCTCCCAAAAATTTAAATTCAGGACACCCCTGGTAAGACCCTTTAAACATTCTAAAAATTACAACGGCTCAGTCAGCACGATGACCCCTTCCCCACTCCTGGACACCCCAGTCTAAATTGATAGTTACATGCTATTAGCAATTGATGGTGATCTGCAACGATGATCTTGAGTTGCTTTGAGGTTGCATTTTGATTAGCCAGAAAGAAATTAATCCCTAAATAGGTTTTCTTTTTGAAGAAGGAAGGTCCCACATTTTTTTTTTATTTCAAAACATTATGAAGAATCAGAATTAAAAAAATGCTACGGCCGCGCTATTTCGGCCTCATTTATAAATGTCAACTGCATAAGTATTTGCTAATATCTTAAAACTACATACTTTATTTGTGTGCATAATTGAACTTCGTTTATGGATGTAACTACGTTTGAATTTAAATAAATATATATTTTAAGAGTCTCACTTCGAAAATTTTCCGCCCGAGACAGGTATTTTTATGCGCAAAAAGGGAATTTTTATTTGATACCATCCAAGATTTATTCTCCTCTAAGTTGTTATGGTACCGACCCTTTTAAAGATGCCCTTATTAGTATTCATCTAACGCTATCTTCGGAGAATGTATTATAGACATCGTTTACAATGCGATTGGATTCTTGGAATGTTGAGAGGTGTTGTAGACGTCTGTGTGATGGTTGTAAGAATATATCTGGGAATTTTGCAGACAGGATATACGACTCATTTGATTTTATACGAGGTTTTTTTTTTTTTTCCCCAAGGTCTGATCGATCGCAAAGTGAAAACCAGAAAGTCAAACCGATGACGCTGTGCGTAGATTTGTTGCGCCGTCTCTTAAGTAAGATTGTGAAGAGCATCAGGTCACTGTGGTTATTCCGGAGCACGCAGTAAACGAGGAAACATGCCTCAAACAATTGCGTCTCCCGGTAAGTGCGAAGTGCGTGCTGTAATTCAATTTCTGAAAGCTGAAGAAAGGGCAATTCATAACAAACCTAGAGGAATGATGTTATCAGGCATTGTCCCTCTGCATGACAATGCGCGCCCACACACTGCTGTTTTAACCAAAAATCTCCTGCAGCAGTTTCGTTGGACAGTGTTTGACCATCCTCCATACAGCCCAGACTAGGCCCTATCCGATTACCATCTCTTTGGTCACATAAAACGCTAGCTAAGAAGACAGACGTTTGACTCCGACGCCGAGCTGCAGACCAGCGTACAGAATTACAGTCTAAAAGCACAGGCGGCTGCCTTCTATGACGAGGGTATCTAAAAAATGGTACCACGCTACGACAAATGTCTTAATCGGAGCGGCGACTACGTCGATAAGTAGTTGGAAGGTGTACGTACATATTCCAAATAAAAGAGTTTTCATTGTCTTTGCGGTCTTCATTTCGCGATAGATCGTACCTTGAAAAAAAAAAAAAAAAAACTTGTATCTACGTTTTATTTTACTTCTGCTTTGGCTGTATGCATATATAATTTCTTAGTATTTTTACATCTCTCTCACTCTCTCCGGTAATGGTTGTGGGATCTCTTGCTCGTATATATTGGGCAATCAATTTAATAATTGTATTTATCAATGTTGTATAATTACTTCGTATTGAGAAAAATGAAGTTCACGTTGCAGGAAAAAAATCTCAAAAAATAAATGGAAAAACCAGTAGCGGGAAATCTTTCTTAACCGTGAATATAAAATATTTAGACGCAAAAAAAAAAATAAATAAATAAATAAATAAAAAATAAAAAATAAATAAAAAAATAAATAAATTAATTAATTAAAAAAAATTAATTGATAAATAAACAAAAAACAATTCAATAAAAGTTAATGAAGACCTTTCTTGCTTTAAATATGTAAAATGATGTATTTAAATTATGTTTACCAAAAACAGCCAAACATCGGCCAGAGCCTATATTTCTCTCTTTTTCTCTCTCTCTCAAATACACGCACACACGACATTTAAATTTCTTTCTTAATATTTATTTAGTTTTGGCTGCAGCGAAGATAATATTAACAAATTTTTTCTTAATAATTTTCTGCTTTTTAGAACGAAGAAATTTACTTGGAAACATTCTTATATTTCATCAAGCTGTACCCTTTATCTTTTGCCTCTACAAATGTTTCGCAGTTGGAAAACATTTCGATTTTACAAAACTATTCTTAAAAAGCATTGTTCAGGAAATATTCTTATGTGTATCAGTATCTTCGCCTAATGAAGGATTCATATTTCTGATAACGTATGGCTTTGTTTTATGTTGTTTTATTTCATTTTCCCCAAACCTTTATCTAATATCCAATACAATGGCGCGATGCAACTCTTGTGTCTTTTTGCGATATTTCAAGCAAGTTTTTATTGCTTTGAAACATATGCGTGTGCCGTATGCCCAGATAATATTGTTTTTCAGGCGCCAATTGATTGACTCGTTGCATATTTGTTTGCAACAAATGTGCAGTTAATGTATAGCTTAATTGCTGTTTTTTTTTCTTTTTTTTAACACGCTTTTATTAGCTTCACTTGCATGTTTGTGAGTAACTCTCCTTTGGACTAAGAGCTAGTGGCTTATTACTGTTAATACATTCCACCACTTTATGAGCGTTCGTGGCCGAGCGGTCTAAGGCGCAGATCTTCGCTGACGTTCACCTCCGGGAATCATTGGGCGTGCGTTCTAATCCCGTCTACACCGAAATTAAATTTATAATCTTGCAACTCAGTTTTCGCCCACTTTTTGTGATCGGATTCTTTTAAAATTTGGAATGCAACCTCAGACCCGATGACAATGCAATATTCTATAATCAAATTAATTTATTAACGATAAGTTATTAGTTTTTTCTAATTAACATGCTTTTATTAGCTTAAAATTTATTTTTGTAGGTATGTTTGTAAGTCCAACTTTCCTTTAGACAAATAGCCAGTGGCTTATTAGAATTACTTACAACGTACAAATCAGAGCTGCGGGATGTAACAATGTTTGCACATGAATTTACTAGAAAGCATTCAAAATGTCCGATGCAAATAATGCAATAGAATACTAAGATACATTCCATTATAAAAATCGAACTCACGCACAAAGATTTCATTTAAGAGTTACAAGTGTTAGCAATATTTAGTATCTAAATCTTATTTGAAAAAAAAAAATAAATAAAATAAAGAAATAAAATAATAGTTTAAAAAACTAAAAAGACACGCTTTAGTAACAAAATGAACTAAAAAGTTCAAAATAATCTTTGGATGACAAGTATATAAAGTAATTGACCAAGCACTTAATTTTACTGTAATAGAATACGAGCTAATGTGTAAATCACATGACTTCCTTTTACCCCAATTTAATGTCATTTCCCCATTACTGCCAATTTTAATGTGATTCAATAGTTTACTCTCTAAATATCACCAAAAGTAGCCATATTGAAATCAGATTTAAAAAAAAAAAAAAAAAAAAGCCAAATTTTTCGCCTGTTGGCAACAAAACTTGACGACCAAAAAACTGGCGATATATCGCCAAGTGTCCGCCAAATTATAACACCACTTGAGTTTACATCGAAATTAACAATGATTTCCCCTCAAAAAATGGGCAAAAGACCCCTTTAGAAACACCCGAATGCAACCAAAAGGGGAGGTGCACAACTAGACCCCACCAAGAGTTTACGTACCAAATTTCAACTTTCTAGGACATACTGTTCTTGTGTTATGCGACATACATACGCACATCCGCACATACATACGTACATACAGACATCACGAGAAAACTCGTTGTAATAAACTCGGGCATCGTCAAAATGGATATTTCGCGTGTCTATACATTCTTAGACACTTATCCACGTGTGGTCGAGCCGAAAAAAAAAAAACCTCATCAATCATTCGGGGGTGAGTAAAATGGAAATTAAGGTCGATTTTTGAGTGAAAATTTTTTCGCGAATACAATACTTCCTTTTTTGTAAAAGGAAGTAAAAAACGTGGGGGGCTTCTGATCAGTTGTCTAAGTGTTTGGTCAATTACTTTATATATTTGTCATCCAAAGATTATTTTTTAGTTCATTTTGCTACTAAAGCGTGTTTTTTTAGTTTTTTAAATTCTGGAGGAGTTTTGGTAGTTACTGGTAATTTTATCGAATTGTGCACTAATAACAAGCAATACTGATTTTAGAGAGTTTGCAGGTAATACTGTATCTGAAAATGTATGTTATTCCAAACAAAATTATGATTATAGTTAGTACTCTCGTTTTCTTTTTTTTCCTCCACGATTGCTTATTGTTCTCACTTGACCGTCATTGATGTCCGGTTCCTGTTTCAGCTAGGACCAGGGGCCTCTGCAGCACCACCGCAGGCAGATCCCGCTTCTCCAGTTCGGATGCTCGGTTGCGTCATGTCCTACACACACGCACGCTCGCACACTCACACACGCCTTCACACACATACACACACGCCTACAAGTGTATACACAGGTCTACGCATACACACAACTATACACACGTGACCGCCCAGGAGGAGGGGCAGGTTTGGGGGAACAGGAGCCGTTTCTAGAAACAATAACTCGAATGGGTAGGGTTCTGTCGCAACTCGTGATTGAAATTTCAGAATTCAAATTATTTTTTTATTTATTTTATTTATTTATTTTTTGAGCAATCACGATTGCTAATTGTTTTCACTTGACCGTCCTTGATGTCCGGATCCTTTTTCAACCCCACCGCCTTCTGCAGGTGAGGCTCTGGCGCGACTCCTCTGGTCCTGAGCACTGTCTCCCGGTAGCCGCTGCTCCTGGCCGGTGGCGTCCATGTACTCAGACACGCACGCTCATACACACTCACACACATACACACACGCCAGCATGCATACATACAAATCTACGCACATACACAAGCCTACATATACATACACAACTATACACACGTAACAGCCCAAGAGGAGGGACAGGAACCGTTTCTAGAAACAAGCGAGTGGGGTAATGACCAATGAGTAGGATCCTGTCGTAACTCGTGATTGCGAAAAACATAATTTGAATTCCAAATTTCAGAATTCAAATTAATTTTGAAAAATCGAAAGTTTTGTTTCCTTTACGTTACAGAAAGGGGGGGAAATGTTCATTTAAGTGTTGGTAAATTGACGTTTTCAAAAAAAAAAAAAAAAACCTTTGATAATTCATTTTGATGTTAATAACACTGAATGTAATTAATGCATTCAAAATTTTACTGTAAAAATGGAAATTATTTTTATTTGCTTCATACAGAGGCACTGCGAGGGGTTTGCTTTTTAAAGTCCTTGTGTGTGTGTGTGTGTGTGTGTGTGTGTGTTTTGCCATATTCCCAATCCTAGTCACGAGAGAAGAAACTTGTCCAGGGTGAACTTTTTTTTCTTCTTTTGATGACAAATCCCGTTATTCTAGTAAGAAAAACTTTTGAATAGTTTATACCGTCACGTCGGCGATCAAAAATTTTTTTACACCCTTTTTGACAATGCACTTATTCTACTCACATTGATACTTTTTATGAGCTGACTTAACTTAGGCATAATTCTGGTCACAGCATAAAATAACTCTATTGATTCTGAACTGAGAGCAAAACTAAAAACTGAAGCTTATAATAATAATAATAATAATAATCAAGTTTCTTGCTACGCGCAAAACATCGCTTACCCACACTGTAAAAGGACGGTCTACTACGGAAAATAATTTTAGAAAATGGTTAAAACATTTTTCTTTGATCTCTACGCCATCTTGCAAGATAATTTTATTTTGCATTGTTTCTTTGTGCTTAGTGAAAAGAATAGAATCATAATTCCTGTCATTTTCAGCTACTAAATAATGAATGTTCAAAATCTGTGTTTAAGTCTTGTTTGTTGTTTTCATCCGGTCAACTTTACTGTTTGATATTGGCACGCTTAATTTATCTGTTGAGTTATTTATAGGTTTTCTGCGATTCCGTTATAAAATCTTCTGTTCTCTACCTGTATTATTTTATTGATGTATTTGTTTATTTATTTATTTTTTTGTGCAAGATACAGTACTGAGCCCAGTGGCGGATCTAGAACTCGAACAGGGGGGGGGGGGTGACTTAGAGGGACAGATACCCATGTTTAAACAATAAGAAATTTTCTCTACAAGCGATCCCTCGTCCTTCTTCCGAAAAATTTAGGACTTTAAATGTGGTTTTTTAATTGAAATAAACTCATATAGAATGTAATCTGAAGAATATAGTTACTTCGCGAACGTTTTAAAGGTCTGAAAGCACTATATACATCTCAATTGGAGATATAGCTACAAATCACCGCGCCATTGCCAGAGCTAAGGCGGAATTGGAAGCAAACACCGAAAAGGTCAGTTACCTCATCCAGATATTGCAGCTTTGCTCTAGCTTCATGCTCAGGAGTCTAGAGTAGCTAAAACCATGCTCAGGCAAAAACCTCAGATAAAGCTGAGTATATTATCACATTAGTAGGTAAAAATACATTCGCATAACAGAAAGAGGTATGCTAACATGATGGTATGGCTCCCGATCGAAAAAGTGAAGATAAAAGCTTGGGATAAACATTATACCCCAGCTATTGCTAGAGAGAGAGAGAGAGAGGTAGTGAAAAGAAGCGGATGCGTGATGGGGGTCAGGACCCTCGCATAAACATTTAGAAAATTGTTGTCAAAAACGCAATTTTTGGAACGTTTTTGTGGTAAGGTTAGGTGAGATGGGGTTGAGGTTCCTTCCCGAGTATTTTTCCTAGCTATAGTCAATTTCAAGCTTCTTTAGCGAAATTAGGCTTTAGGGGATCGAATGTGCTTTCCAGAAATTTACAGAAATAAAAGTTTAAAAAACGCAATTTTATTCTGTCTGTGATAACATTAAATTGATGGAGAAGGTCCAGTCCAGGGTCTCTCTCTGAAAGTTTTTCGCTGTGAAACTCGGGGGAAACACAATTATAGGCTATTTTTGGGAGCGTTTAGGAGAAGAATTCTTTGGTGATTTACTTTGGAAATTTTTCAAAATTTTAGTCTTTAAGAAGGAGTTATACTCAATTCCTGGTGAATCTATGTTACTAGGCGTCTCTCCTCCGGATATTTTTCGACATTGAACACGTAAATTTAGGCTATAACTGATGACGTTTAGGAAATTCGATCGGAGGCCCTCTGGAAAGGTTTCGCCGCAGTAAAGTCTGAAAGACACAATTTTAGTCGATGTTTGGTTACGTTTAGGAATCGGAAAGTTTTGGAGGCTCTCTATGAAAATGTTTTAACAACTAAAGCTTCATAGGGCTGTCTTTAGTGGCGTTTCATTTGGGAAATGGGAAAGGTTTATGGTCTGTCTCTAGAAGTTTTTTGACCCTAAAGTTCGAAAAAAAAACTCAATTGTACGTCTTCCTCGTCAACGTTAGGGGTATGTCGAAAGTAAAGTCAGGTCTTTATTCCGTTTTTTTTTTTTTTTCAAAATTAAGGTCCTAAAGAAGTGACTTAAGGTTTACGTTTCTTAAAGATAGAGGAAAGAGGAACCCGGCCTCCTTTTTTGATCTTTACCTCCTTCTCTCCCGAAATCTCTTTCTAACAGTCATTTTTAGGTTGTATATGAAGAAGAAAGGTTCGGGGATTTTCCAACGGAATTTTCTGAAACGAAATTTAAAGCTATCTGTGCTGATACTAGGGGGGAGGTGCTCGAGGGGATCCTCCGGAAAATTATCAAATTGAAGTCTTAGAGGCGCAATTTTTGGATGCGTTTAAAGACTTTAGGCTCGTAGGGAAGAATTTAGGTATCTTCTTCGGCTAAATTTAGAAATTGAAATTTTAGATACACAATTTATTTTATCTTTTATAGTAGTAATATTAGAAAGAGTGTTCGGAGCTCTTCTCCAGAACTTTAAAACGCGTTTCCGGCTCTCTTGGACGATGCTAAATGACGCGTTGGGGTTCGAGGGCTATCTTCTGAAGTTTTCGTATATTAAAGTTCTGAAAATACAGTTTTAGGTTATATTTTGATGGAATGGGTTGTCTCCCAAGGAAATGTTTCAAGCTTGAAGGCCTAAAAATGAATTTTTTTATTATTCATGTTAAGGGAACGAAGACTTTTATTTTTTAAAAATTTTAGCTAACTTTAAAAATTTTTCTTTTTTTTTAAATTAAGATTTTAGGATTATGGCATTTTTGGAGCAAAATAATTATTTGCGCAACTATTAAGTGTTCACTCAACTGTTGTTTTATTAAAGTTCATTTTGCTCATTCCTTTGCATTTTATGATAAATATCATTTGAATGGACGAAATGTAGGCGTGGCTAAGAATTTATTTTTTAAAAAAACTTACTTCACGGTCATTGTTGCACTTGCTAAATACTATTTGACTTTGGGCTTACCCTCAAAAAAGCTTAGAATTTTGAACAAATGTTTTGATATCATATGATTCAAGATACGAAAGCTTCCCAAGGTACAATTATCTCCTCTATATACAGTAGAGCCTCAATGAACCGAATTGAGATTGAGACTGAATCACTTTCAGTTCATCGGAAATTCCGGATAAAAGAAAGACAAAAAAAAAAAAAAAAAAAAAAGGCTGTCAGAAGACTGCAGGAACTTTTAAGACTGGATTTAAATGTATTTGCAAAATAACAATTATTTCAAATGTATTACAGATACGCTGTTAAATTTTATTACTGAAAGTATAAAGGTTAACTTGCTCAATAAATGTAACACAAGTCAGAAAACGGCTTATTTAATAGCACAGTGAACTTCACATTTGTTTTTCAAAAAGTAATTAAAAAGCAATAAATAAATAATAATTATACAGCAATACTTTTAGTTTCGATCGTTTCTGACTTGAGTAGCATTTTAAAAACTTGGCATTATTTGGAGTTTGCATTTCAAAAAATAACTGGTTGGAGTGAGGAAGGGAAACCTCTCCTTAAAAAACACGGCAGTGAAAAGCAATAAATAAATAATAATTGTAGAACAATACTTTCAGTTTCGATCGAATCTGACTTCAGTTGCATTTTAAAAACTTGGCATTATTTGGAGTTTGCATTTCAAAAAATAACTAGCTGGAGTGAGGAGGGGGGGAAACATACGGCAGTGAGATATAACGCGGTGCATTCCGCAGAATCGACCCTTTTCGAGTGACCTTGAGTGATATTGTTGGCTTACCGAAAGAAATAAATTGAGGAGCTCGAATTCAGCTAAAAGAATTTCTGATAAACGAGGATCTACTGTACTAATTTTTAAGACACATTTTTTTTTTTTTTTTCGTTAGAAGCAGAAGGGACCGAGTCTTTTCGGCGCAGATGTTCAGATGTCACAGATCATTGAAAGTTACAGAGCATAAAAATTTCCATTCGGTGCAACATTTGTCTTTCAAAACATTACTCTTTGACCTTTCACAAGCCATCTGTTCCCTTTAAGTTTACGCCGAGTACGTGATTTTTGAAGTTTTTCGGTAGAACTAAGGATAAACACTTGCTTGATTTCCCACGGAATCTTTCTGTTTCGGAGGCTCACTCTGGGGACTAGAATGACATATTTAATGCCGCCACCCCCTTTTTTCGATATGTTAACAAATAAATGTTAGGATAAAAAAACGGAGACATGTTTATTCATCATCGGCACACCTTTGATAATTCCGGCATCTGACCCCGTTTGTGTGCTAGCATAATTCAGAAACCAATTTTCTTGCAAAGGGTGCTATATGAGCCGAGACGATTGAATAATGGCAGTATTTTTTTTTTTTTTTTTTGCTGCATGTGTTATATACATATGCGAAGCTATCAAGATTTCTCTCAGTTGTTTCAGTGATGTTTCCTTGCACTGTCGCGTTGTCTCGTTTCTGTGCAAGGGGATTCTAAACTATTTCTTTGAATGCCCGATTGTATGATCATGGCCTGCCCCGTGCCATGGTCATTGTCCTAGAAAATTATTTCAAATGAACTTTCAATTGGTGGACTCATGGATTTCTAGAATTAGTGTATTACTTCTCTATTTCAATCTTCCGTCTCTTACCTCACGAATTCTTTATTTAGCTAGTAGGATTTCTAGCAATTTGCTCTCTGGCAACATATTGCACTAACAGTAATGGAATTATTGCAAGAAAGCTATTGGACTTTTTTTATGTGGTGCACTTAAAGTTGTGTAAATTGTTGCTAGAAAACTGCTGGGCTTATATATAAGTGATGCACTTTCTAGTAATGTAAATTATTGCAAGCAAACTTTTGGACATGCGTATAAGTGAACTCGTTTGGACAGCTGTTTTACTGTAGTCCTGCTGCACTGATATATCAACTGCTCTCCCCAGCAGATTAATCCTGGTATGCTTTTTGTTGCTCCAAATAGTTGTCAATTAAGAGATTTCTGATGAGCAATAACTTTTCAATCGTTATATCAAGTTTACTATATTTTCGTACATTTAAGGTAAAAATTCATTTACATTCTTTTGATTTTATAACATATTTGTCTTTTAGTTTCATGCAAGTTATTCAAGCACCGTAAGTTCCTAGTAATACGGCCTCAAATGTATATTTTGTTGCTACAAAAAAGCAAAAAATGGTTATACTGATATTCTTCACCGTTAATTTATTCTTTTTGTAACATCTTAGTGGAAGGAAGAGCAGTACGAAAAATTTAGTTTGAGTAATAAATCAATCTTTATTATTTTGCGTAAAACTCTTTGTCAATTTATTCTTTTTTTTTCTCTCTCTCTTTTACCAGTATCAAGTGACAGTATATGATTCATTTTGTTTCTTTTAAACTTTTATTTCGAAAATTTTAATTATAAAGGGTAAACTTGTCAATCGAATCTTACTTTGTTGACTTTAATTCCCTAAAAAGATAAGTTTCAATCCTGTAACTATCGATTACGAATGTGAAAGTGCTCTTGACCTTCTCCAATTAAACATTTGCTATCGTGTTTTCTAACATTGACTAATTCAAAGTTCAAATGTGAAAGATCGAAATGAGCTGTTGATGAAATAATCGTTCAACTTAAGTCAACAATTTAATGAAGGGAACTTTTTTTTTCTTTTGGCACTATGATCAAGGTGGGGAAAAAAAACGTTTCCGTTAGTATAATTTCTTACATATTCATTAAGAGATTAGTAATATTTTTTAATGCCGAACATGGCAGTTTTTATTCACGTAATTTATTTCACATCAATGTCATTAGTAATAACGTGCTACATAATTATTAACGAAATAAATAAGCAAAAAAGGGTAATTAAATATGGATGTGGAAAAATGTTATACTATTGTTCTAGGTTTCTTTTCTAGATTTTCAGAATGTGAGGGAAGCATAACGTTTTCATTTGTAGATTCAAAAAATTCTTTAAAATCAAATTGCTCAAACTTAATATAATCGGCAGTCACCTGTTTTGAGACATTGCTAATTTAAGCTTTCGAATCGTTATGGGGGAGATAAAATAATGAATAAAAATTAATTTACCGACCAATCACTCCTACAGGAGAAGTTTACTGATGTGACTCTCAAATTTTATATAATTGGCTGGTATCATGAATAACTAACTGGCTGTGAATTCTAATTGACTGGCAGTAGTCTTTCGTTCTTTCTTTCTTTTTCGGAGGGGGGGGGGGAGGATAAATGTCTTCGTCTGAATACATACCGTATGTTTAGAAAATTGCAATAAAATGCTTGAATTATAAGAGCTTCATTTTAATGTTGTTAAATGTCTTTTTATTCTTACAATGATTTGCTGTACATTGTATTAAGTGACATGTATAAAGCTTACCAAAAGGAAACCTTTATTTATTATTTAGATGCAGAGTATTTTACATGTGAATCAAAATAGATTTTGTTTTCGTACCTGTATTTATTATATTAAAAATTGCAAGATTTTCAATAAATAAAAATTTGTTTCCCGATCCGTTTGATATTTGAAATTGATGCAGGAGTATCTGTAAGTAAAACCGAAATCAAAACAGATCTTCTAAAGGTGCTTTTCCAAATGTCGCCAAATTTTGGCGATAAATCTCTCTCTTATGGCAGCCAAGCGCCACTGTTGCAGTACTACGGCAACCCTACTATTTTCCCCCTTCCCTGGCGATAAACTGCTCTCATAGCAAACCGGCGCCACTACGGGGATACTACGGAAACCCCTTTATTTCTCTGACCCTACAACCCACCGTACGGAGCGGAGCGCCCTCTGCCTTTCCCCCCACCCCCGCTTTTCGCATTTCGGATGGGAGTGCAGTGGTAAATTCAGGCCAAATTTTTTTTAAATTAATTTAAATTGGGCGTCTTTCTTTTTTCAAAAAACTAAGAGGATCTTATTGAAAACCTGCAAGCAGTGAGTACAACTTTTAACTTTTTTTGAATTTAAATTTGTAAAATAGTTTTTATAAAACGGCATGGGATTCAGTGATTTCATTGTTACATAACCACCCCCTCTTTTGTAGTGCTTCATTTTACAAAAATAATTAATTTCTTGGAGTCTAATATCTATTTTAATCCTAAATTTACAGAAGTTGGTCGGTGCTTCATTACATTTCCGGCGGTCGGGTCTGCAATATCTAGTTTTCGCAGTATTTTATTGTATTGTTTAGGGTTTATTTATTTAGATTAGTTTATAATTAGTGTTTTTGTGCATAAAATTATTCGAATTAATTTCTCTTTTAATAGGTTAATTATTTGTTTTAATGCTTTTTACCGTTTTTTTAAAGAATTTTTTTTGCCTAGTTTTCTTTGCATTTCAATGTAATTTTCAGTGTTTATTTGATTAGATTTGTTCATATTTAGTGTTTTTAAGCTGTTGAGTTTTTTA
Source organism: Uloborus diversus (assembly GCF_026930045.1). Classification (NCBI taxonomy): domain Eukaryota; kingdom Metazoa; phylum Arthropoda; class Arachnida; order Araneae; family Uloboridae; genus Uloborus; species Uloborus diversus. The sequence goes on from NC_072733.1 coordinate 105,457,456, forward strand.
GTATTTTTATCGAGATTTAGTTGTTTTTGAACCTTTTGTTTACATTTTAATGCTCCAATTTCTTGTATTTCTGATGCAAAAACTCCATTTCATTCATTTTCCAGTAGGTTAGTAAAAAAAACATACATGTTTCTCCCTTTTTTTCATTGGCAGAGCGGGAAAAATAGCGCCTAGACTTTGGCGCCAAAAAATTTGGCGAACTTTGAAAAAGTCGCCAAGACGCACCTTTATCGAAAACTTCCCTCTACTTTTAATATTATGACACTTAATATCAAATTAATCTTTTGCCTGTGTGGTCTTAAATGTCCTACTTATATTTTGTGATGCTAAAACACAATAGTTTAACTGTGTGGCACATTTAGCGCAGAATTCACCTTGTCACTTGACAAACTGAAAGCGTCATCGTGTGTTCTTCCCCTTCCTGTCGAACTCTTTTATTTACCCCTAAGCATTGGCGATACTTGATGTTTCAGCAACCCTGTATAGCGACCATTTTACTCATTGCCCCGATGTTACTTTTAGCATTCCGGCCTCGGTACAGGCATATCCTAGCTTCTTCCGGCTTTTCTTGGATTCCGTGGGATCGATAAAAAGCACTTGAAAGATACCGAAATCATCGAGCGTTATTAAAGGGTGTTTGGCAAGCACAATTGGTGGAAAGGAAGTAGGGGTTTTTGAGCGGGACAAACTGAAGCTTTGGTGACTTGGTGGGACCAGCCTAGGGGGTTATTCCGCGAGAAGAAGGGCTATGAAAACCAAGGTGACGTTATGCATTTTAGGAGATTCGATTCGTTCGCCTGAAAGGAGATACTGGCTGGGTGATTTTGTATTGCAGTATGTTGTCATCAGAGTTTGTAGTTAATTATGGTGAAGATGAAACTTCATTAATGGAGTTTTACATCGTAGAAAATTATTTTTAGTATTGTGACCCTTGATCAAAAATTTTTCGTGATATTATGACTCTTGATCAGAAATTATTTTTAATTTTATAAGAAGGCCCCGAAGTAGATGTCTAAAAAATAAATAAATAAACCAAAATTGTTCTGAAAACACGCAAAAGTGAATTAAAATTGAAAAATGTTTTTAAAATTTTGAAAAAGCACTTAAGGTATAAGTAAACGAGCTGATGTGTGCATCACATGATTTCCTTTTACGCCAATTTAATGATAACAGCGCCGTGGAGTAAGCAAGGAAAACACTAAATACTTTCACCCCTAGTTTTTTGCGAACCGAAGCAAAAAAAAAAAAGTTTCGCACAGATTTATTTCCCCATTATTGGCAATTTTAATGTGAGTCAGTGGTTAACTCTTTAAATATCACCAACATTGGCCAAATTAAAACCAGATTTAAAAATTTAAAAAGAAAAAAAATCGCCAAATTTTTCGCCATCGAGTCACTCACTCTTTGTATTTTCTCCACTTAAAACACCTGCGACGTTCACTTTACTTCTCTTTATAAAGTGAACAAACAATGAGTAGGATTATTTCCTCCAACTGATGGCATCATACACGATGTTCATGATAATTGGTACTGTAAACTTTTGACTTAAAATTTCAAAATTTAATTTATACATCAAATTTTTTTTCGAAAGGAAGAAAAGACTGAAGCTAAGAGAAATGCCCTGAAAAATCATAAAAAGTTTTTATGCACGAAAACGGGAAAAACGTAATGTACGTAAAAAATGCAGTGAAAAGTCCATTATCATAAACTTTTGGGGCCTAGTTGTGATACTTGATCGAAAATTTTCTACTGTTATGCCAGTTAATCCAAAATTATTTATAGAGTTATGACACTTGATCAAAAATACAAAATATTTGTGAATAAATGGCGAAACCTGGAGTTAACTTATTAAGTCTTCTTATAATTTTTAGTTTATCTTATTTAGATGAGAAATTATTCAATAGATGAGAGCTTACAATGAATTATCTTCGTTGTGTTACACAAAAAAAAATAAATAAATAAAAAATAAATAAATAAATAAAAACAAAAAAACCCGACTGCGTAAAAACCAAAAAAACTAAAAAGGAAAATGTATAAGCCCAGTAGTTTAGAATGTATTAAGTACTACTGAATAACTACACCGTTGAAAACTACTGGGCTTATACATTTTCCTTTTTAGTTTTTTTGGTTTTTACGCAGTCGGGTTTTTTGTTTTTATTTAATATTTTTTTATTTTACACTTTTTAGTTAACTTTCATTGACTTAGTTATTATGGTTATAAGACGGTACATTTCGCAACCTTGTCATTTCTTTGAAAGAGTTTGTTTGTATCGTGAGGTTTATTAAGTAACTTGCGGTGGTCTAAACTACTGAGTAATTAGTCCCTCTAAGGACCTAACTCGTCTTAAAGCTACATGTGCTTGACCTTCGGCAAAAATGCGCGAACTTAAGTCAACCACAGCAAAGCTATATAAACAGCCGTGCATAAACAGTATAACTGATGATGACGCGAAATCGGAAGCGTCCCCCCCCCCCCCCCCCCCACCATCAATCAAATCTTTCTCACAAAACTTAAAAAGCCTCTCAAGAAAGTACACGTCGCGAAACTCAGTCCCTTGAATCAAAGCAAAAACAATTGCAACATGTTAGAGATGGAAATCGAATTAGTAGATCTTCTTTTGGTGCTTATTGCACGGGTTTGTTTTGATGAGGACTACAATCTGAGTGTCTTGCCTTCGTTACGCATGATATATTTTTTATTACAGTACAGAATGCATATAAAGAACACATGAAAGAATTTACATCAGAAAGAGGGAAAAGTACATCCAGAGCGAGGGTGTCTTGACCCACCGCCTCAAGTGGGAGAAGCGATCGCTTAGACCACTCGACCATTGAGACCCCAATTAGTAGTAGACTTAGTAAACAAAAAAATTCAGGCAGCGAAAACTACCTGCATTTTTCACACGCAGGTAGCGTGTGACACAGTGTGCAACACCCAACGTTCTCCGATCCCGAAATGACAAAATGACAACCGGTTTTTGAAATGGTACTTTTGATTACTTTCATGTGTTTAGTGACACTCCCAAGGTTAAGAGAAATTGATTGACGTAATAATTACAAAAATTGGCCAAGGCGTTTAGCCTGTAGAACGCCACATAGAAACGGACATACATACATAGACTGAAACACATTACCCTTCTTTGCGTCTCGCACGCGCAGTCGGGTAAAAACAAACCTGACGGAAATATCTTCAAATAATTTTACCGAAAACTTTCTTCCAGTTTACAACAGCTGTGCATTTTCCACAGAAATCTTACCGATTTTTCATCTCGCCACGCGTAGATTTTCTTTATCAGGGGTTGGGGGAGAGGGCGTAGAGAAAGAACATCCGTCTCCTTTCTTTTCCTAAACCTCTTACCAAAATATTAAGTGATGCACCTGGCTTTCTAATAAGCACGATTCTTGTGGAAAAGGATTGGTATTTGCCTCCGGCTTTCACGATCTTAAAATTTTGCCCTTAACGGACAATTGTACGTTCACATTTCATTTAATGAAATGTGTCTCGTTGGTTGTATATAGTAAATGAGTCTTTGTGCCGTTGATATTTTTTATCCATCAAATCCTCCATTACAATTTGCATCGTTTACTTTTTTAACCTTTTTTTTGGGGGGGGGGAGGGGGGGAGTATGAAATATAAAAGAAAAAGGGAAAAGCAGGTGTTTTTCAGTGTAACTATTATAGTGTTATTGTTATATTATCATGTTTTCATGTGAGATGCATGCATCAGGATGCAGTGGGAGGTCCGTCTCCCAAAAATTGCCAATCCTATATAATATCACCTGAGCTGCTATCTTTTACTCCTCTAAAAGGTTAATATTGATATATAAGTATCTTTTTCTAAATCATTGTGGCAGTACGGTTTATTTACGTTTTTATTTCATTTTTGTGGCTGGTATTTCTGATATTTTTCTGTTGTTTTGTATTGCTTTACTCATATTGTGGATAATTCGAAGGTCGAGGCGTCGAAAAAAGCTCGAAGTTCAATTTATTAAATCATTTGGAAAACGAAAGGGTGAATGAAAATTGAACCACAAGTCATCATAGTTAACTATCGGAAAAATCTTTTTTTTTCCCTTCAAATTTTTCAGGTTACCAGATCCAAGTCAATGGCATTGTTAACCATTTTTAGGGCCAAATACATTGTCCTTGGCTTCTTTCGTGTCATTTTTCCCCCGCGATGACTTAATTTCTTACAGTCTGACGGGAAAGATCGTCTCTGTATTTTCTTTTTCATTATCTTCGGCTGTGTTACCCCCCCCCCCCCCCCCCCCCAAAAAAAAAAAAAAAATAGAAATCCTGAATCTTATTTCTTAGTAACATTTACCCAATTGCTTTTGTGTACGCTGATAATATCATCTCTGTTTTCTATTCAGTATTTCTATTTTCTCAAGAATCGTTACGTTTGATTTTCATCTCGGAAAAGAGGATGTGTTCTTGTATTTATTACTCAAGTAAATATTATCACTGATAAGGTTTCACGCCGATTAACGCAATAGTTTTGTTTCTCAGGAGGGAACCTGAGATGCACTGCAGTTGACTTCCTTTGTTTCATGTAAACCGCCATAGGGTTCGTTGTTTTTTCATTTACCTATCTATTTGTTGGCAACCATTTTTTCCGGTTAACCTTGGTGGGAAAAAGTTCATCCGCCATTCATAATAGGTAGTTGCTTAATATGACGAAAAGGAAATGAAACTTTGTCGGTTTTAGCTTGCACATATGCTCATAAGTTATAAGTGTCAGTATCTTTGAGCCCCGGAACACTAAAGTTCATTTTGCTCAAGATGTACTTGTCTTTTTTACCTTTTTTTCTTTTCTTTTACTTTTTGTGAGTGTGAGCGTATCTTGGATGTTGATGATGACCAACAGGATATGATCTATCATCTGCATGCCTTTCATTAATCTTTATTTATTTATTTATTTGCATTTCGTATTAATCATAAACTTACGTGTTCTAAATAACTAGTGTTGCTACCCTCTGATAAGAAAATTTAAAATGTAAAAATGTATTGATAATTTTCCAAAACGTTTTTCACTCGATTAAAAGAAATTTAATTATTTACTTTGCACTAACTCCCATAAATTTATTACAAAAATCGAACGGGAAACCATTCGCTCCCAGACTATTTCCTAATCGTCTATACTGAATTTGTACAAGATTATAGCAAGCTTATATATTTTATCAGCTTTCTGATATCTTTCTGTATCTTTTCTTTCAAACGGTCTCAATTGAGTGCCTATGTGTTGATCTCTGTAAATATAATTCTACATTCCTGTTTTTATTCAAATATTTTGGACAGCAAATGATTTTAACAGAAAATATGAAGTTTTTCTGTTCTTTTACCTAAAATTTACAATGTTGGCATAATAAAAGAAAAAGTCACAGTTTCAATAAATTTTTTGTTTCGTTCAAAAATACTTTCTATAATCTACAACTGAAAGAAACACTTCTACAAATCGTTATAAACTCATTCATAAACTCACATCTTTTACAATGAAAGCTCTTAATAGCTCCGAAACACACTGTAATTTAATTCGGATGTTTATGCGTTATAATAATGTTATTGCTGATTTTAAGCATTTTACACTTTGAAAACTTGTTGTAAACCAAGAAATGTTGAATATATAACTGTTTTATGTTTGCAGTTACAACCACCCTGCCTCCCCCCCCCCCCTGCGGTATTTTTGGGGGTAGCAACATCCAAATTCGTTTTCCTCGTGCCAATACCCTTCAGAAAAACTAACTTCCATAATTGTATCACAAAAATTGAACGGAAAACAACTTGCTCTCCAACGCAGTTATAACCCCCCCCCCCCCTGCCCCCTCTGCACCCCTTTTCGGGGTTGACAACATCCAAATTCGATTTTCTCGTACTAATACCTTTCAGAAAATCTTTCTCCCATAATTGTATCACAAAACTTGAACGGAAAACCACTTGCCCCCTGGCGCACTTATAACCGCCCCCCCTGCATCATTATCGGGGGTGCCAACATCCGAATTCGTTTTCCTCGTGCCAATACCTTCCAGAAAAACTAACTCTCATAATTGTATCACAAAAATCGCACGGGAGCCAAATTTTGACCGTTTGCGCCTCCACTAAAAGATGTAAATAATAGTAAACTATAGATAAAATTAGTGATATTCACCCTTACAACAGTCCAAAATTAAAGAGCGAATTAAATATGTACGAAATTATTTCAAGTTCAGTGTTAAAATGTTGAAACAAATAATTTGATGTGTTTGTGTGCGTAAAGATATAGTTAATGCTCTGGTAAAAAGATCTTTGACCTTGGACGCGCTCTTGGGATGAAAAATGAAACATTTTTAAATTGGAACAATGCAAACAATCGTTATCGACAACTCCTCATCCCTTATCTTTTTAACCACTGCCTAACTATGTAGCTTATTGGTATCGCTAATGTCTGAACCCAAACTGCCTTTTTGTCAGAAAAATATAATGATATTTCTATCGACAGCAAATATCGAAAAATAAATCGAACTTATTTTCCCGGTATTTCCTGGAAGTAGATTTTTAAACCGCCTCTCCCTTCCATTATAGACCAATAAACTCAGCTTGTTTGAGAGGAAAAGAAGGGGTGAGGTTTGATTTTATGCTTTTGATCAATAACAGAAAAAATTCTAAAATCGAATTCCATGTTAGGTCAACAGTGGAGCGTGCGTAATTTTTAAACTTGACATGTTTAAAACATACTACAATTTTCATGCTTGTTTAAAAAAGTATATTAATAAAGTAATATACTTGCCGTGGGAAGGTAAAACACATTATCTGCAAATATTTCGTTGTTTTGCTTTTATGTCATCTATTATAATTAAGGTTTAACTCCAACATTTCTCTATCATTAGTATAGCATCCAAAACGCGTTTCTTCAAATATCTCAGAAACACATTTCTGCAGATACTACACTTTACCTTCCTACACTGTTAAAACTACAGGTTGCATTCGGCACCTTTCAGGGGTGAAACGCTTGTTCACCAGCGGCACCCAATACGGAGCCGAAATTTCACCTCTAACTAGGGTGAAAAACAGGCACCTTTCAAAAAGTAGGCAGCCGGGGTGAAAAGAATGAACCTTCGGAGAGAGAAATGGCACCCTTACTGTAGATCCTCCCCCCCTCCCCCGTATTGTGTGCGTTTTTGAATACAGTTGTGTATTTTTCTTTTTTTAATAGTTTTGTTTTGATTCATGATAGTCTACGTTTTGCACACTTTTCACATTGCATGAATTCAGTACTGGAAATGATTAAAACTTGTAATTACAGCATTTGACCATATTTCAGAGTTTTCAACATAGTTAAGAAGTGCTCATTGCTTTAATTCATCTGATCGTTCTCTACATCAGTGTTTCTCAACCTCTTTTGACCCACGGGTCGGTAAAAACAAATGAAAAACATTGCGGACCTGTGAAATTTTTATCCTTTTCTTAAAAATAAATAAAATAAATAATAATAATTATAGTAACTCTCGGGGCGGGAAAAAACTTGTAAAAAAATTCTGCGTACTGATGAGTTTTTTTTTTTTTTTTTTTTGTTTTACAAAGTAATATTAAAGATGAATAAAACAATAAATATCTACAGACTTTATTTGGTATCAAAGAGTTGTCACAAATATATTTAAAGTTAAAGACGAGTAATTATTTGAATAATCATAGTTAAGTTAATGATCATTTGTGAGAAATAACCGCACCGAAAGTAAAGTGTAGATGTACTTATGAATTATTTACATGAACAGCCAAAAATATTCTGGAATATTCAAGTTACGATAAAACAAAATCGTTTCTCAAACGTTCAACATTTCAATCAAAGTAACAATAAAATAAAATGCGCATAAAATTTTTCGACAGTTAAAAATTTAAAGAAACTCCTAACACTATCGAATAACCGCTAACAGGAAATGATTCAAACACTTGAACGAAAAAGCAAAAGAAAAAGATAGACGGAGAGAGATTTCTTTTTTATTTTTTACGTTCGCTACACGAAGCACAAGAATCATTTTTATTTAGGTTCTCACTTGTTGGTTATTGAAAATATCATTGCGGTTACTATTTCGGTGATTAAATGTTGCTTATCGAGTACTCAAGAAAATAATGATAGATACATTTAGTAGCGTTTTGTGTGAATGATGGAATTTTCACGATAGTAACGGTAACCTGAAAATAAACAACTAACGGTACTACGGTATCGTAACGGACTAACGGTAACTGAAAAGCATTAAACGTACTTTTAACTATGTTTGAAAGCCCTAAAAGCTACAAAGTGATCAAAAGCTGTACTTACTTGTTATTTTAAAGAATTATCCTACAAAAGTTGAGATTTAATCCAATAGTGTACTTCATTCAATGTGAAAGACGTAGAAGCCACGCGTAGTGCAACCTATCATTCGTCCGCCATATTGAAGTGGTTGAATGGTGAATGTATGTCGGAAGCGCATGCGCCAGCAAGTCATTTAGCGATTGCTTGCTGTTTTGGCACCCCTGTCTACGACTGTCTGCTACTTTCGCACCTCTGCTTTACTTCCTGGCCAGTATGGCACCCTTGGTCACCATGCTTTCACCTTAGGGGGAATATATTCACCCGTCTGGAACCTCTGGTTATAACAGTGTACTGCAGTACTGGTTAGTAAATATTTGTCAAACACATGATTTTCTGTTTAAAATGCTTCAAATAATTTGCTGTTGAACATTTATGAACATTGCATTTGTGTGCGTAAAGTTATAGTTTATGCGTATGAATAATAATGATGAAAAGAGTTTTCAGTTTCCTCGTAAACTTATTTATTAGAACTTTAAAACTTTCTGGTAAAACGACAAACAGTGGTAAATCATGTTTTTAAATCCTGAAAAGAAATGTGTAACTTTTCATTCATTTTATTTTCAGTACTTTCACAACGAACTTAAATGACATTACAAAAATGGGATCATGATCATACACAAAGGGATACATAGGGGGGAATACATAAAGGGATCATGTTGTTTAAATTTAGTTTCGAGAAAAGGTTATGGGGGGTGCACTCGATTTTATTTGTTTTTTCGGTCATAGGCAGACAGTGCCTTTAGTAAATGTACGAAAGTATTTGACATCACAAGTGAAGTTACCGATTGCCGTGGCGCTAAAATCAATATTACTGATTAAAAGTGCGTTGATTAAAAGTCTTTATCGGTTTGTGATTCGGTTGACATTCAAATGTATACGTAAAACATATTTTTGATATTGATTTGATAACGATAAAAAGAATCATGTGCATTGTTCTAGAAAATCCCCAAATTATAACGACTCATTTCCTTCTTATCTCTTGTTCATCAGAGCATTATGAGTGTTATATAATGATTTTATCTATTTTTAAAAAGAAGAGAAATACATAACTCTCGCTGTGCTGTAGTCAGGGGCGCCCCGATGGGAGGTCACGGAATGGTCACTGTGACCTGCCCAAAAATTTCTTCATTCGGCTAATTTTTTCAGTCGATTCGACAAAGGGATCATCATTCGGCAGAATTTGGAGTTTCATTCGGCAAAATTATCATCATTCGGCAAAATTTCGAGTTCTAGTCCACAAAATTATCATAATTCGGCGAAATGTGGAGTTTTATTCGGCAAACTTATCAGCATTCGGTAAAATTTAGAGTTCCGTTCGGCAAATTGACTCTCTGCCCTCCCAAAAATTTCAAATCTGGGGCGCTCCTAGCTGTATTTTGTACATCTTCGCCACAACTTAAAGCAAAGTTGTCTTCTTTTACCTTATTCCCAATAAAATAACCTTTAGAGCTTTTGACTGGTTTCAAAAATATTTTCTAATAGGCACGTTTTAATGCTATAGTGTAGAGCAAAATTCAATAATTCTTTTTTGCACTCGCAGCCTATCTCATTTTTATTGAGAAAATAAAAATGTTATGTTTTTGTTTTCATGGGCAATAATAACTAAGTTAAAGAGAAAAATTTGCTGCTCCTAAGTACCTACACTGCCTATTAAGAAACTCGGTATTGCACCTTATAATATACTTTACTCATTTTTGTTAAAAAACAACTTAACCGGTTTTGCAGACGCAACCAGAGTATGTTACTGTTACATTCATTAATGAAAGTAAACTCTCAATAAGTCAGTAACATTCTCCAGTGTAAGAGCCATTGTACACAGTAGCGTAACTTCGGGGTCTGACGTCCCTGACGAACTTAAGAAATTGCGCCCCCCCCCCCGCAGGGTCACCGGAGGTCACCGTGACCTCCCTACATGGGACATGGGGGGGGGACATGGACTAATTGATTCGACAAATTAGGAGACAGAATTGCAACTAAAATATTCTCTTTTTTTTAATAGTTTTCAATGATGCCCAATGTTCCTTCGCAGTAGATGTAATGTATGTATATGTGTGCATGTTCGAATTTTATCATTCGGTAAAATTGGGATTTCATTCGACGAATTGAGAAATGTTAAATGTAAGATACGGTAGACGAGCAGGGGAAAAAGAGAGTCAGAAAAGTGTTCCCAAAAGACCTTGAGCAAGAATTCCCCTTTTATGGAATTTTTCAAAATTTTTTAAAAAGGTGCTAAAACAAAGATTTCATAACTCAAGTTGTAAGTTACTTTTTATAATTTTCATACCTACTTGTAATATATATATATACTAATTATTAAACTATTTTTTTTTTTTTGTTTATTTAGCTTGTTTCAAAAACTTTTTAGCAATAACATTATTTCCTTCATATATGTAGCTATTGATTTATTATTAATTCGTTTCAAGACAGATGTTGTCAATTTAGAGAGGTAAATGAAATTTCCCCGCTTAATCAAATACCCCGCTTAATCGAATAATATTTCTTGTGGAACCGACGATATTAGGCGGAGCCGACAGTATATATATATATATATATATATATATATATATATATATATATATATATATATATATATATATATATATATATATATATATATTTATTTAACCCCCCCCCCCCCCAGGTTTTATACAACGAGACATATATTTTCGACATTGGGCTTATAACAGTAATTCCTGTACACAGGTTTTATGATAAAAAATAACTGAAAATATTATGAATTAATTTCATGGAAAAAAAATCGAGTTGACCATTTTTCTAATATTTCAGGGGGTAAGCCCCCATAAGTCTCTCAACTTGCCCCAACTGTTTAAAATTTTGAGCTTTGCACTTTTCTAGCTAGCCCCTCAAAACAACTCTCCAAATAAAAAAATATCTATGAAACTGCCAAAAAGTGTGGGGGGAGGGGGAAACGGGGTTGCAATTTCAAAAAAGTGGAGGGAGGGGTGGAACGGTGGTCATATTTGGATTTAGATTGACACTTTACATAAGATCAGCACAGACAAATTTTTCGGTGTCGAAAATTAGCTCGGTGGACATCACTGTCGTTGCTGGTCGCGCGTTTGGTGTAGAAAGATAATGCTGTTTTTATAAGGAAACTCTCTGCCCGGCAAGCTCGACTTGGAACACTAGCAGCGGCCAAACGCTCAAAAAGTTACGCCAAAAAGCCGTTTGAAATGATCCAACATAAGCTGCAGGAACCTTATCGCTGGTCATCAATCAGAGTGCTAATGAGGGAGGGTGCTAATCAGTCGCTCTCAGTAGCGTCGCGAATTTACGCGGAGTGTAGAAGGGCTCTAAGTGACTCGAGATTATATTGCTTGTGAGCAGTACGTAATGAAGCACTGGTAATTAAACTGTGACTTTTTTTTTTTTTTTTTTGAAAGCGTCCCACTGCTTCGAATACCTGGCCACTTTTCAACCTGCTCGAAGAAAGACCAGGCTTGAAAGGTATAAAAAATCGAGTTTATAGAAATTCCCTGTGGCGTATACCCACCCCTATTTGGTTCCTCCTGCACTGAAAGTTTGGAAAGCTATCACTTTATATAACTAATTGCCCCTCCAAGCGACAGGCCATTTTAGGAACCATGGGAGAAGAGGGGGAGGGGATGCACCATCGCTTTCTCGTTCACCTTCCTCGGCTTGTGTATAACTTCTCTTGGGTGGTTTTAAATTATATTGACGTCCTAACTGTCCTGGTGCTATTTGGATAGAGTCACTAAAAGTTTTCTGACTACAGATGGCAGTCTCTCAAAAGCAATCACCTTTAGTTCCATCCGGTACCCTACTATTAAGGAAAACACGTTGTCACTTGTCAATGGAGGTCCTTTGAAAATGAGTAATAGCGTTAAGTTATGAATTAAAAAAAAAATCTTCAATAATAAAAGTTTTAACTATCGCCATAAATTGTAGTAAAATTTTCTTTAGAATTCATGCATTTCAATCATTGTTTAGCATATTGAGGCTGAAATTTGTTAGGATTGAGTTAAATAGGGACTTCTAGAACTGGGAACTAATTGTTTAATCCTCCTTGAACTGAATATTTTAGAAGTGTTACTTATCTCAGTTGTGTATCGTTTCCAGGTTCGTCATTTAAGGGGGTCAATTTTCCCCTGGCTTCGGAAACTTAATGTTTTTACATATAAGTGGGCGTTATTTTTGCTGTTTTCGATAACATTTTGGAAAGGGGGGGGGGGGAGATGATTTCAATGAAAATTTTGTTAGGGTACCGTATACACGCGTATATATTGTAAATGTCCAAGAATACTTTGTTGCGTTAATTGTCATTTGTTTGTCTACAAAATGTTTAAATAATAATGAGTTTATTAGTATACTAAAGAAATAAACCAATTTCAAAAAAAGTAACTTTATATAACGTATAGTCAGAACTTAATTTGCATACAGGCTATTTACGTATGAAAATAAGCTTACAAAACTCTACGGTTCCCGCACTTGTTTTGTTAAAAACTAAACTGTGCTTGTAGTAGCCCCCAGTACTTTTTCTATACCACATATTTCGATTCGAGTATTCCTGGCTTGGTTTTAGAAGCTTTGAACTGCATGCCCACTTACCTTGAAAAAGGAAAGCGAAAATAATTTTCTTCATTCTCCCAAATAATGATTATGTAGTTGCTTTAATGGTCTTTCAGATCCCCAAAACTTATTTTTTGAAGGAATTAGCCGGAGGCTTGTTCCTATCAAATGCACATCACGCACCTTGTCTTTGAGGTCATGCTAAGGTCATGTAGCCAGCTCTCACGTTTCCCTTTAAGGCCGAAGGTGCGCACTGAACTTGAAATCCAGTCAGGTTTTACAATTAGAACGCTGACTTGATAAAAGTGGCATGTTCTGTTGTTGACTTTTTTTTTCCAATGTGTCTGTCGCGCGCTTGTTGTGGGCATCCTGAAATTAGTTCTGACTCTTTTAAGTGGGCAGAAGTTGAAGCATTTAATCTTCTCTAAATTCATTCATAATACTAATCTAGAACCATTTTCACTAATATTTATTATTATATATTTTTTATAATTATTATTTTACTGCCACCTGGATTTAGTTTTGAACCAGTGATTAATGTAATTACATCATTACATAATGTCTTGTATGCAAGTAAATATTTTTACAGACACAAAATGTTTTATTGTATATGTACTGCGTGAAAGTTTTCAAAAACATTTCGTGGAATGTATCACTTTACATTAACACAACTGAGAAGATGACGTTCAAAAAAAAAAAAAAAAAAGTTCAATCACAAGCATTATATCAGTATAAGCAAAAAACTCACTTCAATATGCTACATGAATAAGCAGCAAGGGAATTTTTTTCAAGCGCATTTTAGTTGAAGTATAATTCCATTTTTTGAAAATTTCTTTTCTTCTAAAATATTCATAATAACTAAGTTATTTTATTCGAAGTGTTGGAATACGTTGCTTTTAATAGACCTGTTAGAATTAAATTCTATTTTACTGGACCTATAATGATGGATTAAACCCTTTCTGAATAAAACTATGTCTAGCAGTTAACCGCTGTATTAAGTAAAAATGGAAAATAAAACATCTTTCTTTTAGTTGACAAGCTGTATTATGGCCTTTGGCAAAGGATTATGGGAGATTAAAGTCTCTAAGATTGTACTATTGTGCAATAGTTCTTCTTTTTTCTTTCCCTTTTTTTTTTTTTTTTTTTTTTTTGAGAACGGAAACAGAATACTTTCTTTTCGAGCAAAACTGATTTTCTCTACGCGATTTTTATTTATATATTTATTTATTTTATTATTATTTTTTTTTTGTTTATTTATTTTTGTTGTTGTTGTTGTCGGTGTAAACTATTTTATAATGCGGTTATTCGGAACTCCAGCGCTCGAATACGCTACCTTGCGGTGATTTACATAACTGCCGAAAAAACTAAAACATGGCGTTCCACGTATGTCTGTTGACGTAAACATAGGCAGTTTGTTATGAGTATTTATTAGCGCATTATTCGATGTGTCTTGGATTGCTTTCAGCAACAGAAAGTGTTTTGTTCCTTAATGGTATTCTCGAGCTCCTCAAAATAATGTTAGTTTTCATTATTTCCCTCTAAAAAGTGAGTTGACTGTCGTAAATGGAATGTCATAATGCCCTAAACACAAGAAAATTCTGGATTAACAAACTTCGCATTTGCAAGTCTATTCGAAGCATTTTTTTTTTCGAAGAGGATAACTTTATGTCAGGTAATTTTTTTATTGTTTTGTGTGAATTTGAAAGAATATGTTTTCTTTGAGCAATCACGATTGCTTATTGCTTTTATTTGACTGTTTTTGACGTTAGCTGATTTTATTTTCCCACCGCCACCCTCCGCACCATCGCCGTCGACAGGCTCCTCACGATGCTGCACCTATAGCGAAAGCCGTCTCCAGGTTGCGTCCATGTCCTACACTCACGCGCATACATACACGCACACACACCCATACACACACAAACACATACACATACATAAACCTACACACAAACACATATGCCTACACACATACACATACCCCCCCACACACATTCATACACACAACTACCCACACACTTATGCCAGCACACACATACCCCCTACACACACACACACTCGTGATTGCGAAAAACATAATTTGAATTCAAGATGTCAAAATTCAAATTAATTTTTTTTTCTTTTCTTTTTTTTTCTTTTTTTTTTTTTTTTTTTTATCTTAAGCTCAAAAGAAGAATAGTATGCAAAATATTTTCTTGAATATATTATCGTAGAACGAAATGAAAAATGTTTAACGCTGAGAATTTTCATCACCAAAATAGTGGTATTTTAGTTTAGGGTTATGGTTTTAGTATTGTGCGTGCGGAGAACAATTGGCGAGATTTTGCATGTCAGTTGTTTACCATTTTTATTTTTTATCCTGTGTGGATTAAAATGGTAGAAAGATAACAGAATTCGATAAGTTTAAAGAAATAATGGAAGATCAATTAAAAAGAAAACTACCGCTATGTATCCGTGCGAATTTTGTTGATGATGCATGACAGAATTAAATCATAATTCAGAAAGTAGAAACATACGAAACCGAATGTAAAACAATTAGCGCTAGCCAAACAAAACAAAGAACTTTCGTCTTCCTCTTTTGACAACACTGATAAACAAAGGTTTATTTACATGAAATATTTATAGTGTTCATATGGCTACAATACAAATGTAGTTTCATCAAGAATTGTTAAATTTCGAATTCAACATCGTGGAAATGGCTGCTTCAGAACAACTTACTGTGTGTTCTGCATTAATTTTTTACTTTCGTAATACCTTTTGATTTCTAATCTCTTTCTACATGGGTCAGAATAACCAAAAGACTTTGAAAAATATTTTCAAATGAATAAAGAACAAAAAAATCATGCATGCGAACAAAAATTACTCTCATTTCCTAAGTTTAGAAGCAATTTACACGTTACAGCGTGTGTTTGTTTTAGTTTTTTCGTCCGCCATTAGACAGTGACTGCAGCGCCCCCTATAGTTTGTTGGAGTTGCGAATTAACTAGCTAAAGAAGAATAAACCTCAAGTTCTCATTTTCTTTCTTTCTTTTCTTTATGTGATTAAATTTGTTTTGAAAGTCAACACCTCAACTCTCCCTAACGCGGAATGTTTTTCAGTCAAATAAGTTTTTGCATTGTGTCGCAATAAGGTCATTGTGCTTTTGCCCGGCTTTTATGCAAATTATTTGCCGCACTCTGGCTGTGGTAAACTTTGTTCAAACCCCAACAGTTTTGTTTTCATGGTCGGTTGCAAACTGCATAGTCACTGTTGTTTCCTATTTCTACTTTCTTCTGGTCTTCAGTTTTACGTTATTACTTACGCTCGTCAGTTTGTCTTTATAAGCATATCATTATGTGTGTGCTATCTGGCATTTAATAATGGGGAGGGGGATCCACGCTTTCATTCTGCCGACATATTTAGTGCTGGATTATTGCGAATTCCAGGAAAACTAGAAGAAGCCGGAAGCGTCCCAAGTTTTTGCATCTATGTACTAAATACTATAATATCCCAGGACCCTATAATATCCTAGTCCTGATAATATCCTAGCTTCGTTTTATCGTATGAAGTGTTCATTTTGCTTCTACACCGTTGCTGGTATACCGTTTAAGTACAAGGTTTTTTAAAAGTAGAAAATGTGGTGTGTTAATTTTAAACGTAGAAACTTATAGAAATATCCCCCCCCCCTTCATATTTTAGCTATAGTGTTTTTTATTTCGAAAGAAAACCCAGTTTTGCAACAATTTTTAAAAAAATACATATTGAAGATTTTCTCTCTTTCTTCTGCATACACGATAATTTTTAGCTGGAAAAGTTTTAAACATAACTTCTGAATACAAGAAACTATTTGACTTAACTTTTATAATTGAAATTTTGTTTATTTCAGTAGAGGAGTCTTTTGAAAATGCTAAAATGTTCTAATAATATCAGCTAAAGTGATTGCATTGTTAGCAATTCTTTGCGGTCATCGCTCGTTATTAGACTCGGTATGTCATATCTGTAATGGACAAAATTGCTTATTTTTCTTTCTTACTAAAGCTGAAGTTGTGTGTGTATGTGTGTTTTTAATAATAATAATAATTATTATTATAATGATAAAAATAATAATATTTACAATAATAATAATAGTTATTATTATATTTTTAGGCTGTAGTTTGGTTTTAAACTCAAAAGCCATAGAAAAACAAACAATACTTATCAAATAAATCCAATATTTAAATTCAATTGAAATTACTTGAATGATATTTTAGGTGAACCATTGCTCAAATATAAAAAGCTATATTTTCGATCGCCGTGTATAAGACCTGTGTACCAAACAATGCATTAAAACACAAAATCATGAGAAAAATTAACAATACTGTTCTGTGTTCTAGAGTTACATGGAATCTCTTCATTACAACATAGAAATAACGAAACTTTTTCTATTTGCAATTTGACCAAAACTTTTTGTCTGATAATCGGATTGCTAAAATGTCCAAATTACTTTTGTGGGGATTTTTTTTTAATGCAAGTTTGGAAATAAAATTGTGGTAACGTGTTTCATTGAATGCCGAGAATCTTTGTCGTACAACGTCCTTAGGCAACAATAGTTCGCTCTTACTGTGTAAGAAAATAAACTCTACCTGAAATTAAAGTGATACGAATTGTTATTTATCTGGAAATAACATTCAGCATGAAAAAACATTCAATTCGTGTAATAAAAATATGCTTCATAGGCTGTTGAAAGTGTCGAGGGTTCCTGAAAAGCGCGTGCGCCAATTTAAAATGGCTTCAGCAGACGACAGGGATATTTAAAGACATAAATGTTAATAATGCTAGAGTTCAGCTGTATTTTCATAGAATGTTTCATTTGAGAGATCACATGCCGCCTCAGCTGTTTATTTACATCGAAAAGATTGTCTAATCTTGCGTCTAGAGACAGGCCAATGCTCCTTACGCTTGTTGCATAAGTATCATTTTTCACGATGACTTTTTCGTTCGACACGACAGAATTTTCAGCTGTTTTTTTTTCCTTTGCATTTTTTTACTTGATTAAAAAATGACAGTATCGAGCACAGCCTTCTATATATCAGGCCTACGCGCTGTATTGCGCAATCGATGTCACGTGACCTCAAGGAGGCTTTGAGCGGGAAAACCCATTTAGTTCAAACAGTGTTGTGGACTTCAAGTAGCTGCTCGTTGCGGATGCAATATTGTATTTCATCTTACAACTTTAGTATCAAATAGCAAAGTAATATTTATTCCAAATGTGTGAATACGTTATCAACTGTCTTTATGGAGACTTGAAATGATGTTTTCTTTTTTGCTCTTTGTATTTGACTGTGCTAAATCGTTACGTTTCGTCAAGTTTACATTATAAGCCGTTGGGATACTTTGGTGGTGAAAATTTAACGTATCAAATGTTTAACATCTCCAAATATGTTTGAAGCTACTATTGTTGGATTAAAAAATGTTAAGAAGGTAAGTGTGGTTACCAATGGTTATTTTTAAGCAGAATTGATAATAAAAATAAATACAGTAAAATCCCTCCTAACGGATACCCCTCATATGTGGACAGTATTTAATTCCTCAATTCTAAAGTAAAATTAAAAGGTATTAAACCTTTGTCATGCGGACACCCCTCTATTGCGAACAAAAAATTTTGTCTTGTTAGTGTCCATATTAGAGGAGTTTTACTGTACTTGTTAAATAATATTTTGAGGATTTTTTACTTGTAAGGGACGAATTTTTATGTATGTTCTTTCATGCTACATATTTTTATCACTTTCAATTTTAATGACGAAGCTTTTTTGCCCTCAATTTGTGTAATGATTATTTTTTGTAACTATTGTTTCAAGGAACTTTTTAACATGAATTGGCTGAAGAGTGCTGTTTAATATATACATTAGATCGCGGTTCATTAAAAAGAGCAACTGTTTTAACTTTTAAAGCAGTTTCTATTTCTGTAAGGTACTGTACTCTATCATTGAAAGGTACACATTTTTATTTATGTTTTTTTTCATGTAATACACATTTATTACTTTCGATTTTAATGACGAAGCTTTTTGCCCTCACTTTGGTAAATGATTATTTTTTGTAACTAAAATTTCAAGGAGCTTTTTATTATGAATTCTCTGAAGAGTGCAGTTTAATAGATACATGAAATCGTGACTTTTGAAAAACACCAACTTTTTCTTTTAAACCCAGCTTCTATTTGTATAAATGTATTTTAAAATGTTGTGGATTTTTTTTTTTTTTTTTTTTTGGAGGATTTCATAGCAAATGAAAATGAATTAAAGCTTTTAACAACTATTAGCGAGCCATGCATTAGAAATGTGGTACATGACCATTACAAGCTTAGCTCTCACACCATTTTCTTGATTTTGAGAAATATTATGCAAACGATTTATAACATACTGTTAAATAACTTCTCCAAAAAAAAAAATCTCACAGATAACTCATGATAAATCTAATTATATTTTTTACTCTGAAATATATGCATCAGTATTGTCCTTTATACCAATTGTTTAGTTTGTTTCAATTGTTCAGATGTTTTGTAATTATTATTGGGTATTGGAGTGATTTTTCTCTCAAAAATGTATACTGTTTCTTTTGTTTGTAACAGTTAGAAATATGGCTAAATATTGGTTTATTTTATTCCATCTTATTTTTTTTCATTTGTCTGTATTTTTATCAAAGGAAATCAATACTACTGTAAATCATTCGTGTGAAAAATTCAAAATATTTATTAGTTTATGAATAAGAAATATGCACTTCCCGTTTATCTTCCCTGTCTGTCTTAATCATTTTACAATTTACATTAAGCAAAATTTATTTCGTACTTTCTTTTGCATTATGATTTGAAGTTGAAGTGTATTTTCTTTTTACCCATTAAAATTTTCATTTTTATTCATTATCTATATATTTATTACGAATATAATATGTAATGTGTCATGCATGAATTTTAATTTAGTTTACTATTTAAGAACTATTTGTGTCGATATTAAAACTCGAACGATATAAATTTTTAATTTAGAGATGTATCGGAGTATTTCATGTAAAAATTAACTTTTTTTTTAATGGATTATAAAAAAATCTAAATTTTTATTCACGGTAGAGCTATTATGAGATGTAAACAAACCGCCTTCACGGGCGGCCATGTTGAATGAGCGCGCAGGCCTTGTGTTAAGATGGCTGTGTATCGAGTGACGGACGCGACTTCCGCTTTAGCTTTGAAACCACGTGACGTGTATGAAAGGTTCTGTTGTTTTTCCTCGCAAAATTTTCTTAGATATTCTGTTGTTTCCGGATTGAAATAAAAAGTGACATTTTGTAACCGAAAGAAACGATCCGCCCGGCATTGTTTTTTCGTTGTAGTTTTTCGGCATTTTTGCATTAATTTTTCAAAACCAGGGGAGACTCCTTTAAATGACGAGCCTGGGCGGAAATTTTGCTAATTTGAAAGCTTTAGTAAACACGAAGAAATGTATGCAACTGCGTTCCTTAAATAAGTCAGTTTTTCTTGAAATGTAAGCAATTGACAAACTAAGAAAAAAAAAAAAAAACAATCATCGATAAAACTACGGAAGTTTTCTATAAGTTTATTAAATGTTTCTGTATAAACATGCTTAGAAAACTCTGCGGAACTACATGGGGATCAAGACCTAAAACCCTAAAAAGTGCTTATTGCTCTATCATTAGACCAGAACTTGAATATGCTGCCCCAATCTGGTGTCCGGCATCCGCCACTTCCAAACTTAAATTAGATTCAATACAACACCGAGCATCAAAAATTATTATTGGCGCAGTCTCTTTCACTAATAACGAAAAATCTGAACAGGAATGTGGTCTGCCTCCTCTGGAGTGTAGGCGCAATCTTACCACCATTACAAACTACATTGCTACAATAAAGACCATATCTCCACCAGAGTGTTCAACGAATGGAAAGACAGAAAAAGGCTTAAAAGATCATCAACGCTCCAACTTGATGGAGACATCAGGAGCCAAATAAAGTTAGAGCATTCCACCTTGAACTTTTTGCAAGAGCCTCTATTTCCCAGAAAGCCACCAAAGGAAACAAAGATTAATTTGAACCTCCTACAGCCATGCTCGAAAAAAGAAGACCCACAGACACTCAGACAAAAAGGCCTTGAGACGATTGAAAAGTTCTCCCAGGGTAACTTTGACTGTCTATACGGACGGCTCATCTGACATATCCCTCAACAAAGGAGGTGCTGGCATTCTCTTCCTCCTTCCAAATGGAGATAAATATATACATAAAATCAACACAGGCATAATTGCTTCTAACTTCACCAGCGAACTTCTTGCGATTAAGGAGGCACTCACTTTTTACATGACCAATCAAGAGATCTCAGTCCCAACTGATGGATTGGCAATCTTCTCTGACTCAAAAGCGGCCTTAGAAGCAATCAAAAACGGAGCAACCAACATCACCTCTGCCATAAATGCCCTACTCGAAGACTTGCACGGCAATGGGAAATCCTGCATGCTGCAATGGATACCGGCACACGTGAATATTGAAGGGAATGAGTGTGCGGATTCCCTAGCAAAAGAAGGCAGAAACATTGGCAAACCTTGCACCACCATCACGCTAGCAGACGCAAATGCTGTCGCAAAACATAGACTTCTGCCACATACCTTTAAGAAGCCCCTCATCACCGACTTTGATTGCCCCAGAATCCTAACATCTACAATTGCAAGATTAAGAACAAACCACTATAAAGGGATGAAAATTCTTCCCGACAAAACGAGAACTTATATTCCCTGCAAGAACTGCACCGATGCCCAACTGACTCCGGATCACATTCTTGAGTGCCCGGCCCTTATCCCAATGTTCTGCAGCTGGGTATGGTGCCACTGGCTTCAGAACTTCGAGAGGTCCTCTGCAGCACAGATGCGTTGCAGCTAGCAGACGCGGTCTTGAAGACACACGGAGCCATTTAATTGTCCATGGACACGACAAAAAAAAAAAAAAAATGTTTCTGTAATGCATCCGCTGTGATACCGTTTTGAGAAAATTCTTGATGAAGCTTTCAGAGCTAAAGTAGATCAGTTCAAAATTATTAAAAAATAAAAAAAAACTTGTTATCTGAGATTAATGATTTAAATTATGTACTTTCGGAGCTATAATGATTATCTGCGATTGATATTAGCAACTTTTGCTACAAGGTCAAAGTAAATCAAGTCTAGTGAAGTAGCTGCTTAGGTCAGGGGGCGAAAAAAAAATACAAAACAAAAGCACACAAATTTAATAGCGCCAAAAAAATAAAAAAAAAGACGTCAGTCCCCCCCTGCAGTTTAACCTGATTTAAAAATAGAATGGCTACCTTAATAACTCCTGTTGAGGTTTAAAATTATGACCCATATTTAAGATAGCGTTCATGCTACACCAATAAAAAAAAGAGATTCTCCTATACCTAATGATTAAATTTCCTTCAGGTTTCAAGTGGTAATAAACTTTTTAATCTTAATTATACCAAATTTACAATTTTTCAACTTGATCCACTTCAGCTCTGAATGCCTCATCTCATGTGATGATAGGTAAAAGTGCTAGTTTGGTTTTATCCACAGCTATTTAAATAAAGATGAGCCATTTCTAGGATCTCCGGATGTCTCTTAAGGTCAAGTTACATCTGAATGAATGAAAGCAAGTTATATACTCTCCATTTTACGTTTAACCGCGAAAAGAGAGTTTTTTTTTTCCTTTTAATTTTTTATTTTTTATAAACACAATTGCGTTCGGGCGAGACCTTCGAGACAGGAAGGCCATCCAACTAGCAAATGACGTCATCGTTTGTCGATCCACAATGTTATTGGGAAGTGAGCACTTCGATTAATATTTTGGTTAAATAAAACTATTTGGTTTATTTATTATTGACTTCTGTTATTTTAGTAGCATTACAAGTTCTACTTTTTCATTTGAAAACATAAAAAGGAACCGATAATCATACATTAAAAAATACACTGAGCTTAATTCATAGTATTTGACATAAAAACATTTATAAGTATTACAAAGTATTCAAATAACTAAACACGATTTTATTTTACAATCATGTTAAAACAAAGTGATAAATAAACACAGTTTCATTTTTCATTGGAAATTGTTTTTTAACTAATCGCATTTTAACTACTCGTATATTGTATTGAAACATTAAGTCTTAAGAAGTATTCAAATAAATAAATGAACTTTCATTTTACAATTACATCAAAACAAAAAATAATATTACTATTGTATTTGAATAAGAATTCAATGAAATTTTAAAAAATAAATAAACATTTTTACTTAAGAAAACGGGAAACATGACTGCAATATGTTTCAAAGACATAACATCAAATTAAAGTACATAATACCATATTATTAATGTTAACTTAGCTGAGCAAATTTATGCTTTTCAAAAGACGTGAATGCTTGGGTGCCATCCCCCAAAGTAGACGGTGCCCTACCCCCTTCAATTATGAAAACTTCCAAAAAAAAAAAAAAAAGAAACCCAAAACATCCCCATCTCCCTTAAAATTTCAAGGGCACAGTTATTTATAACTA
Organism: Uloborus diversus; assembly: GCF_026930045.1. Taxonomy (NCBI): domain Eukaryota; kingdom Metazoa; phylum Arthropoda; class Arachnida; order Araneae; family Uloboridae; genus Uloborus; species Uloborus diversus. Next base: position 105,480,853 of record NC_072733.1, read on the forward strand.
TAGCCGTTGAAAAGCTATCATTACTATGAGACTATGATTCCGACCCCCCCCCCCCCTTCGGTGGGCACTCTCGAAAAATTACACAGGAATTCAACTTGAAAAACGTTAATTAAAGAATGTATAATACAACATCATGAATACTGTATGTTGTACATCCAAAAAATGTATTCAATATCTAAACCGCCCTTTTTTTTTTTTTTTTTGGAATTCGGCTACTTTTCCATTTTCAGCTTTTTCTGCTGCTAATGATTCTTGTGTGAGGGGGGGGGGGGGTTAATAGTTCATCATTTTAGGCTTTTGAAAAATTATTTTAAAAAGCATTAATTGATGACAAAGTAACCTTTTTCAAAAAACTTTTCATAAAATGACCATTTTAGCAACTTTCTTTAATACTTAAAACCACATATATGTTAAATTTAGATCAACATTTTGCTGAGTATGCTCTTTTAGGAAATCAATGTGACAGTTTTGTGACAGGGGGAAGGGAGGGGATAACAAGAAGTGTGACATCACGCGTTGTTTATAACAATATGCTCATGTTGAACAGCGTTACATGTAACAAGGAGGAGGGGGGGGGAATTTGTTCAAAAGTTTGCATAATACTTTATAGACAGCCCCTTAATTTAATTTATGTTACAGTTTCAGAGTTCCTGAAAGCTTATTAACAGAAAACCCAAGGAGTTCAAAAAATATGTAGTTCAAGATATTTTGCCCTTTTTAAGCATAAACAAACAAGCACAGAGCATTTGGCAAAAACACGTTGTGTATCCACTGCTCAAAACTAATCTTTCGCAAGCCCAGAAATTATGAATACCGTTAACTTAAGCACAATGTGTGCATAAATATCATAAAACTTAAAGACAACAGTGAAAAAAAACCGTATATATTTTTTTTAATTTACGCACAGAACCAGCTTGTTTGAATAACATTGCAGGGGCGTAGTTGGGGGGAAATGTTTGAGTATCGGACCCACGACCTCCGGCGTTCAAATCTAATCTTCTATCTCAGAACTACGGAAGCCCATCAAGGAATGTTTTTTGATCAAAATAACACATGCTAGCGTATGAAACAATTTAATCGAAACGGAAAATATAAGATTAGTTCAGTTAAAACCCTGTTTCAATAAACTTGCTTACATATTAACTGAATATCAACACCAAGTTACGTTGCTTCTGATAGCAACAAGTATATCTGCAGAAAATTTTGACATATGTATATTGTCAGCTTGGAAAATCCATTTCGAATAAATGCGTGTACAAAGTTGAAAAAATAAAGAAATAAAAAGTTGCAAGTTAACCGTTTCAAATATTAAAGCAGTATACTAAAATTACAAATTACAGACAAAGATATCAGAAAGGAAACTGACAATTGTTCGTGTAATGGAGGAAAACTTAAGTAATCTTAACTGCATAAAATGTAAATTGGTTTATCTGAGAAAAGTACTTACCTCTGAACTTTAAAATTTATTCCATGAGACGCCCAGCTTTTTTCTTCACATGCAGGTTGTTCGGAAGCGGAAATCGCTGACTCAAATTCACTCAGCAAACACTTATATTATATATATATTTTTTAATTGCCTCTACATTCCGGTACGTGGAAAGGATGAGATAAATCCAACAGTATTGTATTCAAAAATGTGCAGCCGAAGTTAATATTTCCTATTTCATCTATTTCAACCAGACCAAGAAGCACTATTGTTTAACTGGTAGACTGCACTGCTTTCAAAGTTTCGCGCCAAGTTCAAAGATCGACTACTGGTGGCGTAACGAAGCGGGGGGGAGGGGAGTTGTCTGGCCTGTTATCACGTGGGTCTCGGTTCGGGTTATTCCAATACCCGCTTATCTAATCACATTCATCCGCGGTTACAAATACGATTACTCACAGTTCTTTCTGTTACGCAGAGCTTGTAAAAGTGTCTTCCGGATTCGTACTTTCAATGCAGTGCTTTTATTTCTCGGTTTATCCAGTATGAGAGTCAAGTTCTTTTCTTTAAAGCATTGTTTGGGTCAATATTTTTGATTTAGTAGGTTATTATCATTTGTTTCTTGCACTTTGCTTTCTGTTATTATCGTATTTGTGATGTTAAAGAAGATATTTTGATATGTCTGTCAAATTTTATTTCTAAAAGGTATTGTGTTTTCAAGTGTTTTAGCATTTTCGTATATTTTATTTCAATGTTCTTGCTCTTCAGTTATGCCAATTAGGATTTCAAGTGATTTTTTTTGTTTAGGTTTAGTATTTATTTCATCGTTTTTCATGTGTAAGATTTTTTTTTCTATCCAAATGTATTGTTATTTCATTTTAAGTTGGTATTTGAAATTGTTGCTATCATCATATATTGTTCAATAAACCCATGTTCAACTCATACCATGAGTTGATTTTACAAGCTATTCAAAGTAATAACGACAATAATGTAATAAAAAAGAAAAATATTTAATCATTTTCACGCGGTGTCATTTACCGATTTGATTTTTTTTCATTCAAAAGCAAATTTTTCTTTTTAATTAAATTGTCATTTAATTTAACGTTTGTATGTTAAACGATTTCTATTACTGTCTTATAAGCATTTTCATAAATTTAATCCGCATGGTTAGTTGATCTTGATAGCTATTTAATACGAAACCGCTTATCATTTTTGCGCGGTATTTTAGTACCTAGCTGATTTCAAAATACTCTTTGAGGCAATGTTAACACTCATGTTGATCCATTTAAATTACGTTTTGCAGAAAAATAATTGGTTTTATCAGCATACTTTTTTGAAAGGAATAAAATGGCCAAAGGAGTTATGATATAAATTGGTCATACCCTGGCGTAATGTTTTCCTGGAATTGCGTGTGGAAAACATTTCCCATTCGCCTACCCTCTCTCGCATCCATGGAATTACTTATATTGTCATCACGATGAGAATTGCACTCGGGGCAGATTACCCCATTGACATTGTTAGTGGGTGTTTTTAGAGGTCTCTTTTCGCGTTTCGGGTTGTATCATTATATTGGGGGGGGGATATGGCAGGGGTGCCCACCTAGTTTTGACACTTTTTAGGGGTTGTTTTCACTTAGTTTTTACTGGTAATTTTCACTTTTTTTTGGGGTGGTCTTCGCGATAATTGAGGGGGGGGGGCGCACTTGGTTTTGGAGTTTTGTTTTTTTTTTTTTTTTTGATGAAAATCGGCTCACTGGACTCATGTGAAAATTCTTTTCCTTTTAACTTTTTTTTATTAATTTTGAGAAAATATTTTCTCTTGAAGACATCACTTAGTTGCAGTGATTCTTAGTAACTTGTTATCTGTTGGCTTTGACCTCTTTTATTCATTGCTTCGCTTTTCAGGCGGAGATTCCATCCGCTTTACAATCGAGTTGACCTTGACTTTGTCACAATATAATGGGTTGTCCCAACTTGCCTGAAGCTTTTGCTTCAAGCCATGCACTTTCTTCTAGCTGGAAATGGCTGCCATCGGAAGAGTTATTGTCGAGGGAATTTTTGTGTGGCTTTTTAGCTTTCTTCCTTCAAATTGTAAGCATTCTAGTATCAGGTGTTTGTTCTTGGTCAGGTGTGTCAAGTGGCATAAATGTCTGTTTTCACGCTCGTTTTTGTCCCCAAGGGCTTATATCTATTGTTCGATTTCTATCCAGATTTGCGCATTAAATAAATGCCATTCTGAATTGCTCCAACTGCTGGTAATTTGTATGAATCTGAAAATAAGTTGTAATTGTTCTTTCCAATACTTTATTCATTTTATTTAAGTATATTTTAATCTCATTTCTTGCAGGATTTCAAGCGAGCTTTAATTTTTTTCTTCGGTATATCACCCATGTTTTTTAGTCAGTGCATGTTTAATAGTTTTCATTAATTGTGTGATTTCAAACGAGCTTCATTTTTTTCTTCAGTTCATCTATATTTTTACTTAGTTCTATTAATTATGAATTTGGTTTCATGTTTTTTAGACTTAAATTTTTCTGTTAAGTATTTTTCATCAACTCTCGAATAAGTACAGCATAACTTCACTGTTTATTCTTTTAACAGTCGTATTTCAGTATTATATGGTATCTAGGAAATACGTGACTTTTTTCACATTGTTTGTACTACTAACTATACTTTTTAGAAGAAAGACGCATAAGCAAACATTATGCTCGATGTGACGCTTTTCGTTTTAGTTGCAAAATGTTTAGTATTTGGGGCTTTCTACAAATGAGGTAGGGAGAAGCAAAGGGATGCAAGTGGCAAAATTAAAAATTTGGAGATAACCAGTACAAATGGTAGGTGAACCTCTCATCTGTCTTTGGGGCGAGAGATTGTAATAGTAGCCCTGGTAGGTGCTGCAGTACAGCATGATTTAGAAAAAAATTTCAATGAAAGCCTACCTAGCATCTGATCTTTAAACGCGTTTTACTCGAAACTTTAAATAGTCCACTTGCATCCCTTTGCTTCTCGCTGCCTCAAATGATGTCACGCTTTCAGGGGGGAGGGGCGTTCGTGAAATTGTGAGTTTGTGACTAGGGGTAAGGAAGGGGTAACAAGAAGTGTGGCGACACACATTTTTTTTTTTTTTAAAAAGAATATTTTTGTGATTATGTCACCCTTAATTTTATCCCTTGAGAACTAGTGCCAGTTCGAACTACTCCTGCGCTATAGTGCCTAGAAAGACTAGTGTGCCGATCGACGGGGAAAAAGTGAGGTCAGATCTGAGGAAAAACCAGATGGCGCTGCGCTCGAGGTGTACGTTATGCTCCTCAATCAGACTCGTTTTAAATCAGCGATTGCATGCTCATTTCGCAGTTTAAAAGCCCCGTTTTTCGGATTGAACTTATTTCTGCGCAAAAGACAAATTCTGTAATAAGTGTGCTATTTGTTACGTGGGTGTTCATTTATTTTTTGAAGAATATAAAATGACCTTATGCTAATTTATCTTCAATGAAAATAGTAGACTATAAGGGGCCATTCATTAAATATGTAAGGGTCCCGAGGGGAGGGGGGTTGGAAAAGCCTCTACGTACCTTTGGGGGGTAGGGGTCAAACTCATTCTTACGTAATATTTTCCAAGTCGGTATTTCACATTAGAAATTGCGCGGTCAACAAGTGATATGGCGGAGATTATGTTCCATTTGCGTATGGAAGGTAAGAAACGTGTTAGGATAAGATGTTTTTTTATTTTTTTTACAAAGAATGAATAGTGTAAAATATAATAAAAGAGTCGCATTATGTATGGCATGTTTTATTTTTAATTAATATCACATCAAAAAAAAAGTCGAAAAAACATTCAGTTTAGATTCTAACTTTTCAGTAACTATTTCTTTACGCAAAAAGTTAAATTTAATGACGTGAATTTATTAACGATTCCAGTGATGTAACGATTCCAAGATTTGCTACTTTATCGTTTTGAAAAACGAAATGGAATCTTACGTAAGAATAGGGGGGGGGGGGTGAAAAATCTTACGTACCCGGGGGGATTTTTCGTACGGGGGGAGGGGGATCAAAAATTGCCAAAATCATCCTTACGTAATTGGTGAATGGCCCCTAAGTATTCAATAACTGCGCGTCTCTTATTTCTCTACTAATAATAAAGCTGAAAGTCTTTCTATCCGGATTTCTGTCTGGATCTCTGTGACGCGGACAGCGCCTAGACCGTTCGGCCAATTTTCATGAAATTTGATACAAAATTAGTTTTTAGCATGGGGGTGTGCACCTCAAAGCGATTTTAAATTCGATTTTGTTATTTTTTTTTATTTCAATTTTAAGAACAGTTGCCGGAGCAAAATTAGTAAATTACGAAATTATAATGACGTGGAACCGTAACGTGGGAAGAGCGAATGAACATAGCCAATTGGCGAGAAATTCATCATCCATTATTTGTCGAATGGTCGGTCGCTAACAGTTACCAGGCGTAGCGTTGCTGGAGATTTCCAACCTATTCTCCAGACCTATAAACTGCAGAGGTGGTGCTACCATATACCGTGCCCAAGTCGGGCTCTTTCTCATTTAGGGGCCTCATTGACTCAGGAGTCGCTCCATTCTGCTTTAAACTCATGCTGGCTACATGAATGGGGCTTGAGTCTCCCAAGTGGCATTAAAAACAACAGACTGCGCCCTAAACCATCTCGATTGATAATACATTTGCCTTAAAATATAAATATCAAATTTTCAGTCAATTGTGTAAAATTTTGTTTTGAAAACATCCTTGTCTTTGTGTCTACTTCAATAATGATCTTTTTATCGTTAATGTTATTTTCCACATAATTTTCATTATATACAAAAACTACAATATTTGGAGATTTTTTAAATTTTATACAAACCCAATATTCGTTAGGAAAATTAATATGAACAATTTCATTTATAATAGATTTATACGTGGTTATTTCAGTTTCATCTGCGGAAAGATCAGGTTTTATTTTTTTCAAACAGGGAACATTTTTCTTAACTGCATAATTCCTGATGGACCTTTTCTTTGGTAATTTTTTAGTAAAGTATGTTGGCAGACTTGGGAAAATGTCGGAATTGCCTCATCTTTCAAAAAAGTTTTTCCCCGAGGAATCAAAACTTCCTCACCATTTATAATATGCTTAAAATGCGTTTCAATAAAATGTTTTTCGAAATGCAGAGCACAAATTGAGCAATATTTATCAAAAACTTTATCTAATCTGGGAATTAACGGAGTTCAACTTTAGTTTTTCTTCATCTGCTGTAGCTTTAAAAAGCGTAACTTTTTCCTTGCATGTTTTGTACCCACTTTTGCACCCTGGTACGAAACAAGATGAAGCTTTATTTCTTCCAATGTTCAACTTTGATGCCTCCATTAAAAGTCTTAAACGCTGTTTCATGAAATATTCACGAAATGAAGGTAAAAAACAGAAACGCAGAACTAAATTGTAACAAAATCCCGCGTCTACTAATGAAAACACCGCGAAATTGAACGTACATCTCGACCGCACTGCCATCTAGCGGTTTTCATACAATTTGTCTTCAAGAATCGTGGGGAAAAAAGCGCCGGTCGGCACACTACTCTTTCTAGGCACTATACCTGCGCCACTGCTACTTGATGTAGTTTAGGGGATGTAGGGGTTGCCGTTCTCCAAAACATTTAGTTTGTTATTTTAAAAATAATGCAAATTTAATGTACACTGGTTTTAAACCACATTTAAAGAAAAGTAAATAAAATGTCTGCTGGGAAAATAAAGCAGGCTGAGTAATCTAAACTGCTGAAGAAGCTTTTTGCTCACGAAGCAACCACTTCACTTTGAAAAGTTCCCGCCAAACAAGATAAACAATTTAAAAGATCTATCCACATTTCTGAGGAGTTGAAGGTGGGAGGAGGTTCTAATGGAAGCAGCTGTGATGTAAAAGGAGAAGAGGGAGGATGATAGTTTGACAGTTACTTGGCGGGCAAACTAGATATCATAACTTTTTATGACTGTGGGTTTTTGGGTTTAGGATGCAGGTTTTCTTTTTTGTGCGGAAACGTTAAAGGTTTTCTTGGCGGGGACATTTTACAACAGGGTTGTTTTTGATGAGGTATCACAACTTTTTGCATTGATATTATTACTTTGTCTGTATTTTTAGAATTGAGAACTTCAAGTCAGAAAATTTTTCAGTTGAAACAACGCTGTTTTGTTTTTTTAAGGAAAAATTATGGCTAGCCTAATTTCACGTCTAGTTATTTTCTGACCATTAAGATTCTATGCTCGTTTTGCGAGAATTGGGCGGTTTAAATTTTATTATAATCCTTGTATCCTCTCTGTTGCAAAGAAAACTTTTTGGATAATAAAATACTATATTTTAAATTATATTGTTTTCGAGTATTTTACAACTTCGCAATATATTCTATTACAGTTTCTTTATTTGACAGATTATTCAACATTTTCATGAAGGTTTCTTTAAATGTTTTACAGCTTGAGGGCTATTTTATCTAGCTTTTCACTTTTTGTTTAATTACATTTTTTTCTTAAATCGTGGATTATTTTACGTTTTATGGGATACTTTTAATTGTTTGGTGATTTATCTTTTTCTTGATAGAAGCCTTTGTCTTGTTTAATACCTAGTTTTGTTTAAAAGTTCATTTAAAAAACGAAATAACGCATGTTATCACCAAGCAAAAAAAAAAAAAAAAAATCTATGCCATTAAATATTTTAAATTTAAATGTGTCAGAAGATCTATACAACTTTACTCGATGTCAAATCGCGGATATCCCAAATTTGCCATAGTGAATGCGCATGTTGCGCGCGGACTAAGCTCATTAAAAGTCTTGCCTAAATTAATTGCAAATTATTTTTTCAGCTAACAAATTACTGCAAAGCACGGATATCCACACACGTATTTCATATACTTTCAATTCATTATGTGTTGTTTGTGAAAAGTCCATTAATTTAGAAAGTAAGCAAACCAATAAAAAAGTGCTATTTTTCGCTTTCAATTAAAAAGTTATACGTGCCGTATTCATATGCGTACAGTTTCATATAATTTGTCACTTAAATATTGTAATGGTTTAACCCCAGTTTCGCGCCGACATTTAAAATTTCTTCCCTCCATAAATATATAAAAACTGAAAAACAGGGGGAAGGAAATTTCGTATCGGCAAAACTTTGGGGGAGGGGGGGACAGCATTCTAATCTCATTCATTAATTTGTTTCTCTGCTTAAGTATAAGCAAACAACATAGCTCATTGGGCTTTCTGTTTTCAGATTCTAAGTCTGCGCGCATGCGCAGCGCAGTCGCTGTGGCAAATGTGTGATATCCGCGATTTAACGTCTAGTTGCAACTGTTGGATATGTTTTAGTCTTGATTGAATTTCATTTCCTAAGACAACTTTGAAATAACTGTTAGATCTGTTCTAACCTTGCAATTCAAGTCCGAGATAAACAAACCCTATGAACTGAGAGTAAGTACATAAGAATTTAGGGAAAATTAGTGATTTTCAAACTTCAATTACTCCGGCCCATGATGTCCCTGGGGGGGGGGGTTGAATTTTTGTATATGTACTCAATGGCCCCCCAAGAATATGTTTACAAAAAATGATTACCGTAGCCCCCTGGGGGGCTGTGATAGAACCCCGGGAAGGTACAATTTGGGGGGTAAAAACGAGGGGGGAGGGGGGTCAAATGGCACAAAAGGCACATCAGTAGGGCACAAGGAATGTCTGTGCGAAATTTCAGCTTGATTCCTTTTTTCGTCTGGGCTGTAGCCCTGTCAAAGAAAGCGAAAACTTTTTTGAACAGCGATTTTATAACTTTAATACCTCCTCCCCCTGATGGTCCAGGTTTTTGTATTTTGGTTTACGGCGTCAGGGGCCACTAGAGATTGAGTGTACCAAAAATCAACTCCGGGGGTCTTCGTGGGGCTGAGATACAGAGGAGTGGAAAACCCCAACTTGTTCTGTCGTGTAATTTTGTTCTTGGTCGCTTTTATTTTCTTTCGTCTTTGGCGGTGGATTTGCTTCTGTTGGCTGCTGACGTTTGGTTTTCTTGGCGGGGCGGGACGCTCCCGCGTCCCGTGATTGGGGAGATTTCACCTTAAAGCGCATTTTATACCTAATATATCGACATAAGGTGCAGTATTTATTACTGAAACTAAATTGAAACCTATAAAAGTACTGCAAAAATACTTGCCTATCAACAGTAATGGATTGTTACTGAAGTAATACAAAAAATAGCATCTATCTACCTATCTTGACGATACTCGATCTTACTATTTTAACAATGAACAAACAAACAATGAACTTGACGAATTTAATTATGGAACGAAACTATCGAATGTTAAACAAACAGCTAAACAAAGAAATATCGGACTACCATTAAAATCATTTTCTTCGAAGAACGTTAAGTATGCTGCATATTGTATCCTTCTAAGCATTGCTGCAGTAGGGGACCTTTTTGAGGGGAACTTATCTTTTAACCCTCCGTTAGCACAAAATCTGTCCGATGTTAAAAAGGGAGTGTAAAGGGGGAGGAGTAGGTGGTCGTATTTGGAAACAAGGGGTCATTTTACATGAGAATCAGCCAGAAGAATGTCTTTTTTGAATGAAGACCTGCAACTCGACCCTGCAACTCGTATGCAATGTGCAACATTCAAATGATAGTTTTTTTTATTTTTTTTATTTTTTTTTACATCTTGAAAATTTTTTTAGACATAGGAGTAATAGAAACGAGCCTTATACTCTCATTCTGCACCGAATTTTTTTTAAATAAACATCTTTAAAAAAAAAAAGAAAGAAAAGGAAAAGAAAAGAATAAAAATATCGTTTTTCGTGATGTTTTCTAATATTTTTTGGGGGGGAGGGGGGTACCCCCAAGTCCCTCTTTTTGTGATAGATGTCCATGATCTTGAATTTTAAACCTCTCTTGCCCACCAAAACTATGTTAGCAGTTAATATACAGCTCCTTTCACCTCCAAAAAAAAAACTCTAAAACTAAGGAAAATTGAATAAAACTTGGGGGCCTTTAAAAATTATTGGTACGCATTAAAAAAAATTGGTACGTATAGGGGGAAATGGAAGTCATTCGGATTCAGGGGGTTATTTTACATAAGAGTCAACCGACGAAATGTCAGAAGCATTTTGAAGTTTTTTTTTTTTTGCCGATTTTATTAGATCAGTTTCGAGATTAATTTTTGTGCTATAAGTTTTAACTTATTAAACAAACTTTGTCGTGCACGTGCAGTAAATTGTTCCTGTAGATTTGTTACCAAACATACTGCATTTACCTTGACATTGATAAAAGAAATACGGTTAACGTGTAATTATCACGAAAGATATCCCTAAAGAACCATGCGGAAAATCTGTTTCAATCATCAATTATGAAAGGGGAAAAAGGGGGGGGGGGTTAAGAGAAAAAGGTAATTCTTCTCTTCGCCCACGTCCTTACCACTCCTGAAGCATGTTGCTGAATTTTAATTGCACTCAAGTTTAGTGCCTCTTCTAATGATGGCAGTGGTTCGTTCACATTAGCTAGTCCTCTACCTTTCTCTAGTTATTCAGCCGGAGGCTGTACAAATAACCTTGAACCACCAGAAGAGCAACAAACCTGTCTTAAAACTCCAGAGTGGAATAAGTGGAACTGGGATATCCCCAAAATGGGAAACCTGCTTGAAGTTTTTAGTGCAGTTTTTTATTATCAGGGATGGGGATTCTTTTCCAAAATTGGAATGCTTATCACCAACCCTGAAGGCAGGTCCCACACTGTTATATATGAGGGAGGTGGGGGACGGTAGATCATTTTTGTCAGTTTCAGAAATAGGTACCTTAAATAAGAGTTTAAGAGTTTCTTTCCAAACACTTATTAATTCTTTTGTTTGGTTAAAAGCTGGATTTACAGGACGCAAAATTATAAGCAATGTTGGGGGAAAAAGGCCTCCTACAGCTAAATCCGAATAATAAATAAATATAAATCTTAATATCTTTACAGATTTTTCGAAACTTATTACATGTTTATCATTTATTGAATTTATTTGAAATTTCTTGTTCTAATTTGAATTCATTTGGTGTTTAATGTAATGAATTAACTTTGACTTTTGAGCGCTGGTTTTAGGCACAATTCTCTTTGTAAGCAAATAGTGGATTTTTATTTATTTATTTATTTATTTATTTTTTGGTAACAGTATCAGTTTTTTAAAATTATACTTCATTTAATGTACATTTATAATAATAAACATGAAAGCATAGACTCGAGTGCACGCACACATTTGTTACAATTTCGTATACTGCATGTAAGTGTACAATTTTATTTTTTCCCTTTCTCTGAATGCAGTTTTTAAGTTTCGTTTTTTTTTCCTACAGCATTTTTTCAATTTTATTTTATTTTAATTTCGTAATTATTGTAGTTTGAAACACACTTTAAGTTATGAAGGGCTGCTTCACATGTTTTATTTGATGTTAAAATTTTCATTCTTTGAAATGCTTTTAGATAGTAAAAGCGTGCCAATGAAAACCATATTTGTTATATTTTACTACTCATAATAAAAATACATTAGAAGAATTTTACTCATCATTTGGCCCATGAGCCAGGGGGGGATTAAAATTAAAATAATCATAATAAAATAAATAAATAAAAGAAAAGACGAATTAAAAGCTTTTTGTTCTTAAAATTTTGATTTATTTTATTTATTTAGTAGTTAGCGATCAATCTTGATCGTCATCGATATTCTGTAATCAGACCTGATTAGGTGTTTTGACCTTGCCATTATAACTAATGATGAAACACTTAAATCTATTTTTTACTTTCTTTGTAATTGCCTCCTTTACTAATGTAGAGTAGTTTTTTGTGACTTTTTCTATATGCAGCATATGGTAGTTATTTTATTTATGCACTTTAAATGCGCAAGTAAATCTAGGTGTGCCTTTTTAAAATTTATCGCTCATTTGTTGCAACAACGTCAGAATTCGAAAATTTTGATTTTATAAGTTGATACTGCATGATAATTGCAAATGAAAAGTTATATTATTCCTAGCTACATTATTGTTGCAAGTGAGCTATATATACATTTATTTAAAGGTGATTTGTTTCATATGAGGCCCCTAGTTTCAAAACCGGATACTTGTAGGATCGGACAAACGCTCAACTTGTAAAAAGTCCGGTTTTGAAACTGAGGCAGACCTTCCCGCCCCATTTCAAGGGGGAAAGAAGCGGTTTTTGAACCTAATATTGAGCAGGCAAATAGGCCTTATGATTCTCTACAAAATTAACAAAAAAAAAAAAAATCGAATTTTTTGCAAGTATCCGGATTTGAAACTAGGGGCCTCATATGTCTGTAATCATAATCAAAGTCCTAATCGACATGCTAAAATCGTTCTCAATTGATTTTTTACGTCCTGTAATCGTTGCTGTAATTACTTTTTGACTTCGCTTATAATCTTATAATCTTAGACGATTACGTTTTCTCGTAATCGACTCCAAGCTTCGTGTGTGCATGTGTGTGAATATATACACATACAGTAGACCCTCGTTTTACGCGGGAGTTACGTTCCACGGAAATGCCGCGTAAATCGAAACCGCGTAAATTGAGACTCAATATAGTAGTGTTAAAATAGGGGTTAGGTTTCGTAGATAAAAAAACTACTTCATTCTAGTGATGACTAATTGTATGATAAGTTTAATGTGTACTTAAATCAAATTTTATGCACAACATGCATAAAGAAAACATAAAATATTTTCGTGTTCTGTTTATAACGAGGAGCAGGCAATGATAGTCATTTGGCAGTCATTAAGAATTTTTCTCTGTAATTCTTTGTAGAGCATTAACGCATCCATGACCACTTGCGCTATATTTCCATGATAGAATCTTCCTTCAGTAACAAATCAGAAAGATCATTTCTATTGTCTAGAAATGGCTCAAAATTTTTAATGTGAACGTTTTTGGTTGTGTGTCACCGATGTCGGTATCCTCGTTGGTTTTGGAAGCCTTTGTCATTCCTAAAAGCTCTTCTTCCAGTGAGTTCTGAACTGTGTGAGTGTAATAACTTTACTTCTGGAAAAAGCTTTGGAACCAATTACATAAAATGTCTCCGGTGGCCCAAGCTCGATTATTAGCACGCCAAAATGCAGTTTATTACGTGTAATTTGCTATCTTTTGGAGTTTGGATTTTGAAAAAGGGAAAAATTTTATCTATTTGCATTGCCGCATCCGCGTAAAACCGAAACACATCCGCGTAAAATAAAATAAAAGTGTTGAAACTTAAACCGCGTATAATCGAAACTTCGTATAATAAACCCGTACAGTAGAAACGAGTAAAACGAGGGTCTACTGTACTATATAAGGTAAACACACCAGTAGTGGCCAGTGCTTAGTAGTGCTTCAGTAGTGGCCACTTTAAGATTTATATTTGAAAAAAAATAAGATTCCAGGTTTCCCCATGGATTCAGGCGTACAGGAGGTAACACCTCCTGCAAATATATATATATATATATATATACCTCGTGGTCTTAGAACGTATTTATGTTTTTGTTGAGTCCTTGCAAAATAAAGCTGTTATTGTAGCATCGAATGCCTGCTTAGGTACTCCAAATATCCCTCGAATGCCAGTCACGAATGCTAAATGATTGCGCGACCACTTGCGTGTCGTATTTGTCAGTGTCTTATTCTTTATTCCTGTAGTCCTCGACATGTTGATTCAACTTCCGCAACCTATGGCTGAAAATTGGTCACGTATATTGTTTCTGATTGCATCGATTATTTTTTTTACGGTTTCTTATCCGTTTATATACCATTCAAAAGTAGCTTAATTGTTTTCTCCTAGGTTTCTGGTGAAACACGTATGAAATACTTCCTTCTTAATATTCAGGTGTACCCACCTGGGGGGAGGGGGTCATGGCGTAAATTGCGCCATTGTAATGTTTAGACGGGTTGTTTTAAGGGATATTTTTTCTTGCTTTTGGGGGCAGGCTTCGCAGTATTTTGATTGGGGGGGGGACCCCTGTTAATATTGATACGCCGTGAAAGGGCGTCTGCTGATTGAAGAAAATTGATCTATATGGGAATCTGAATAGAATTATGTCACGAAAGCAACCTTTCAAAAGTGTGATATGTTGGGCCCGAGTTTGATATTTTTAGCATTGTCAAAACTCTCGTGCTTTAATAGTATGAACTTAAATGTCATTTTATTTAAAAATGTTGACTAGCCTTTGAGTGAAATCAATTTTGTTTAATGGCTATGTGAGAATTTATTTTGTTTTAGGGAACTTGTATCCGTTCAGAACCGATTCGGGTCACTAGGCGAAATATTGGCGCATTCTGGTTCTTCCCCATGCTTCCCTCAATTACTTCCCGAATTCGTGCAGATTCCCACTTGTTATCGAAAAATTTAAATGCTCCAGGAATTTAAACCATTTCCCTCGAAGGGGAGGTGCATACTTACAAGCACTATCCCGTACGCAGAACTCTCAGTAAGCCCTCGAATGGCGAAAAAAAAAAGGGGGCAGGGGGCTCTAGATGGGGATTGGGGTCATGACACAAAATTCCCCATTGAAATTTTAGAGGGATGAGGGTTTTTTGCGACGGGGGGGGGGAAAGGGGGGAGCTCGTTCTTGGGGAAACTCCTAGGGCCACATAGAGCCAAAGCAGGCCCTCTGTCTGTTCGGTCTCCGGCCTCCTCTCCCCCCGCCCCCCAAAAATTTATGAAATTTACACTACTAAGATTCTGAGTCTTGTCTCCCAAACACCAGGCCCATGGTATCCGACTAGCCTGACATGCTCGTCGGCTCTGTTATATTAGTAAAAAAAAAATGTCAAGATGTTTCGTGACAGAGCGTTCTGCGGGTGGGAGAGGAAAAATAAATTATTAGGAGAGGCTAAAAAATCATTGAATAAATAATAACTTATATTTTTTTTATCTTCACTATATTTCCTTTTATTTTTATGCCTCGAGAATATTTATTTTTCAATGCCTATTTTAACCAGGTTACGTATCTGTATTTAAAAAAATAAAGAGCTTTTTTTTGGGGGGGGGGATATGCTTTTTAAGTAAATATTTGAATGATTAAGAATTTCCAATAGTATTACATTTGATTTTCGGTAGGTAAAGTAGGAACAAGAAAATTTCTGAAAAGTATTTCAAAGGATTGTTATTCATGATAATCGACCTGAAAGAAAAGTATTTGTTTTTCTGCATTTTTTTTTTTTTTTTTTTTTTTTTTTGAGAAACGCTATTGCTTATCGATCATGGCAAATATTCCCGTACCGCCATCTGTTGGCGAAAAACGAACTCTTTTCTATAAAACACATTCATATCATTCAAGCCGTTATTTCCAAAAAATAGATAAGCAAAATAAAAATCTTTCGAATAGAAAATAATGTAAAATGTCAAAACATGAATTTTATAGATTCTGTTGATGATTCTGTTTACGAACGCTCTCAGACTTTTTTAGCAAATATTTTTCGTATCAAAGAACGTAAAGATTTTCCATCAAAAATAGCAATTGTTTCATTTTTAATTTATAATAAACATGTTCTTTAAAGTACGTAAAAGAATTATTTATTTTTTACCATTATTATTTTCATTTATTTATTTTTTGAAATTACTCTTTTTTTTATTATTTTTAAGAACAGCATTTATTTTCTTCAAAAACGTTTCCGTCTATATTCGCAACTCCAGCGAACTATAGGGGGCACTGCAGCCACCGTCTAATGGCGGACGAAAAAACTAAACCAAACGCACGCCGTAGCGTAGAAAACGTTAAAAGCCTAGTAATTTTTGTTTGTATGCATGACTTTTTTGTTTTATTCTTTTTAAACTAATTTTCAAAGTCTTGTGGATATTCTGGCCCATGTAAAAAGAAATGAGAGTTCAAGAAGCATTACTAAACGTCAAAACTTAATGCAAATTACGTAGTTCGTAGTTGTAAGCAGCCATTTCCACGATGTTGAATTCGAAATTTATCAATTCTTGATAAAACTACATTTTTATTGTAGCCAAATGAACACTATAAATATTTCATGTGAATAAACCTTTGTTTATCAGTGTTATCAAAAGAGGAAGATGAAAGTTCTTTGTTTTGTTTGGTTAGCGCTAATTGTTTTACATTCGGTTTCGTATGTTTCTAATTTCTGAATTATGATTTAATTCTGTCAGGCATCATCAATAAAATTATCACGGATACATGGCGGTAGTTTTCTTTTTAATTGAACTTCCATTATATCTTTAAACTTATCAAATTCTGTTATCTTTCTACCATTTCAAACCACACATGATAAAAAATAAAAATGGTTTACAACTGACATGCAAAATCTCGCCAAGCATGAAGTGTTCTTTGCTCGCATAATACTAAAACTATAACCCTAAACTATAATCGCACTATTTTGGCGATGAAAATTCTCATGTGTGGTTAAACCTTTTTCATTCCGTTCTACGATAATACTGCATACTATCATTCTTTTGAGCTTAAGATTAAGAGAGAAAAAAAACCATATTCTTCCAAATTCACACAAAACAATAAAAAAATTTACCTTGTATAAAGTTATCCTCTTCCAAAAAAAAAAAATTCTTCAAATAGACTTACAGATGCGAAGTGTGTTAATCCAGAGTTTTCATATGTTTAGGATTTCACGATATTTACGACAGTCAACTCACTTTTTAGAGGGAAATAATTAAGACTAACATTATTTTGAAGAGCTCAAGAATAACATTAAGGGGCAAAACACTTTCTATTTCTGAAAGCAATCCAAGACACATCGATTGCGTTAATAAATACTCATAACAAACTGCCTATGTTTACGTCAACAGACACACATGGAACGCAATGTTTTAGGTTTTTCGGCAGTTATATAAATCACCGCAAGGTAGCGTATTCGAGCGCTGGAGTTGCGAATACCTGCTTGCTCATTGTAACTCAGTTTATTAGATTTCTTTTGGAGGAGAGTAGGAGGATTTTGATTAAAATTCGTAAGAAGCGTTGATATTTTAAAAGATGGCATAAAATTTTTTTATGTGTTTTATCTCTTTGCTTTCAGTTAAAAATCGATGTTATTATTTATTTGATTAGTTATATATATATATATATATATATATATATATATATATATATATATATATTATAGCACCAAACTATTTGTTTGTGTATGTTTTGGCTGTGACCTTGGTGTAGTAAACAATGTAATACGGCACCTCATATGCATCAACTTTCTGAAATTAATTTTAACCAAAACATAATGCTTGTTTGTTAATCAATTAATTAAATATATTATTCAATATTTATTTCATTAATCAATTTATTTATCTATAATTTTTTACTAACCCTCTACTGCCAAAATTACTATTACTGTGGGCTGCTGACCCTGCTCGTTAACGCTCTGCAACCCCCGGAACTGCTGCGCAGTCTTATAAATATCGCTGCGCGATCTTAGCTTGTTGTGCTCGCTCACTGGTCACCAAAGTTTTAGTTTAAGCCAAAGTATAAAGTTTTTAGTCTAACCCCCCTTTCTCACTTCTTTAATACAGAAATTACAATTTATTTTTTAAACAATTATTTGAAATCAAGAGAAATACATAAATTATAAAAGCAACTAAAATACCTAGCGGTTAAAACATTTTAAAATTAAAGTAAAAAAGTTCACCAATCCATATGCTTTGTGTTAAAGTGGTTTTGAAACAAAGGAAACTTGTTTTTGTTAGGAGTCAAATAATGTTCCCCTCGAATCCTATTGTATTTATAAACGAATATTTTTTACTCCCCCACCCAAATTTTAATTCAAATGTGCTACATTGAGTTCTTGCTTGAATAAAATGTCAAGTATTTTCAGATTTCAGTGAAAAATACGACTAGATCACATCTGTTGGCTCCGTAGTAAAAAAAAAAAAAAAGATTTGAATGTGCCTTGCTCAATCGATATGAATTAAATTCGATGCGTAATCATATCGGTAAGTCATGAACTTCAGCATCTTTTAACTTGTCGTCTTCTCAATGTTGTTTATAGACAAACCTCTTGTCGTGACTAACGTGTTAAGTCTTGGCGTATGATGGCATTCTGCATTCTATTTTCTCCTGCAGTGAGCGGGACTATTTAAAGACCGGTAGGTTTGTTGCATCACTAATTCCTTGTTCCTCCAAATAGTCTGAAGAATAAATGTTTTTCTATTCATTCTACGTTTGGAGTCGGGTGAAGATGTGTTACAAACCATTGCCCCGTCATAATGACTTGGCAAAATGCCGTTTTAGTGAATGAGTGGGAGTGTCGGAAAAGACCTTGACACAAATTCCTGTCTTGCATAACTACAAACAGATGAATAACTCCGGTGTCCTTCAAAGGGGGTCTCCCGTCTTCGCTCGCTTTCGAACAATTCTTTTTCACATTTCGCTCTTTGACATCGAACCCAATCGGAAGTGTGGATGATTTTCCGCCTTCAGACTTTTTATATTTTCAGGTCTAATTAAGAGAAATGTGTGTTAAGGAGAGTGTGTTTGTTGGCTGGTTGAGTTGTCTGTTTGAGTGTGGCACTGAGGAGAGCCTATGGCCGGGGGGTTTTCATAAGGGGGCGGGGGGGGGGGGGGGTCATACAACATTCTGCGTCATTGAAATTTTTAAGGAGGGTTGATTTTACAAGGCTTTTTGGTTTCTTTCGTGAGTGGTGTTCCGTACGTTTTAAGGGGAGGGGTAGGGGAGGTTGGGGAGGAATAAAGGCAACTACTACTGGTATAGCATCTAGTCTTGAAATATAGTACAAAAATTATTTTCACCCTGGTCTGGAACAGTGCACCTTGAAGCATCTACTACATTTTCAATTTAAATTTTCACTTAAAATCCTGTATCTTAATAAGGGGGGGGGGGGGGAGCGTAAAAACGACAGCACACCTTAATTTATGTATCATTCAAAAGGACTTTTTTTTTCTTAATTGTCCTGCACAAGAAAAAAGAAGCTTGTAACAAATTTCTTAATTAGAACATGAGTTATTAGCATTTCTAAGTTGGCTAAACTCAAACTGCCTTGTCACTATACTTTAACTGGACTGCCCTTTGAGTGTACTAATTCCAAATTCTGCATTTTCAGCATTATTATTGGGTAATTGTTTGTTACATTGTAGGGAGTAGGCTGCTGTGATTTTTAAATATTTCTTCAGCGAGGAGGGGGTTTATTTACTGTTGTTCTCTTATTGTAACAGGTTTTTTTAAATTTATTTATTCGAAAGCGGGGGGGGGGGGGGGGGGGGGGGGTCGATGAATAAAATATAAAATGAAAAAAAAAATATATTTTATCACTTAAAAAAATGAACTTAGCAATTCATCACCATCTATAGTTGAGGCAAACCTAACCTGACAGCATTGTAAAGGCTACGCAGATTCTAATTACGTTACAAAGCTGCCAGGTTAGGTTTGCTTCAACTATAGTGATAAAAATATAATTTATTATCTTTGTACTACTTTTATTCATTGATATTATGTTGAGTCATGTTTTTAAAGGCAAATTTTTACATCAATATGAAACTGCAAAATAGCTGAATATACCAGTATTTGGTATACCAGTATTGCAATCACTAAACGTGATAGCTAAAAATGATCTGTATGATTGGACAAGCTTTTTTCACAAAGCATAGAAAAAGGCTGAAAAATGGTTATTTTTCACAAAAATAAAGTTAATAAAAAAATGTTACTTATTTTCTCAATATGTGAAACTAAAAATTAATGTTTGGATAATAATTGATTGGATTAATAATTAATTTTCTCCACTTTGTAACTCCAATCCCTTTTAGGCCAAAGTTCCAAGTATGCATAACAATTTGGTAAAAGCGCTTAATAATTTTCTATGAAGGTGAATGTTGCATCAACTCATTAAGGATCATTATGGGACATATGTGTCCTCAGTTCAAGTTAATTTCAGCTCAAATTTGTTTTATAAAAAATCCAATTGACAAAATTGGACTAAGTTAAGTTTTTATTTTTCTTCTATGTTGTGACATTAGAAGATGAATATTAGCGAACACAAAAAAAGTTTTGGTTTAAAAATGAGACTTTTTTTGAAAAAAACAAACAAACTACAAAGTTTCACTTCAGAGTTCATATATAATTATACATAAACTAGAAGTATTTGCTTTGTTTATTTAAATTATTTTTACCTAACAATTATGTGTTGTGTATATAAAAATATTTTTCTTTAAATTTTATTTTTGAAAAAATATCTATTAGTCATGTTTTAATTCTTAAAATGAATTTTTTTCTTCTAGGGCAATCAAAGTGTTCCAGCAGCTTCTTTACCTCAATCCTTTTTACAGTAGAAGTAATGAAGTTCACCTTCGATTAGCTTTAACTTTTAAAACTTTACAAAACTATCAGAAATCATACAAGCATTTTCAGCTCGTTTTGGCTGACTCCAGCCCCTGTTCCCTAAGCAGAGCAGCGGTATGTTTTCATATTGCACACTTGTTTGAAGTTGAGGTAAGTTGGTCAGTTGACATTATCATTTGTTTCTGTGGACAAAATGTTTTATCTCCAATCTGCAAGAGTGTGAAAAATTTAGAGATGCCAATACAAGATGTGAAATTCAATTTAAAGAATTGAATTCATTGAAATTAAGTTATAGAATTGTCCATTTTAATTAGGACGTAGCTCCTAAATGTTTAACATGTGCCATAAGGAAAAGGACACAGTCTGAAAAGTCTCTTTTAGAGTAAGGAAACTCCCCATAAATATCTTTAGACAGTAAGAGTCCTTAAAAATCTCTGTTAAGTTAAGGACAAAGCCTCTTAAAGTGTATTGCAATTAGTGATGTGGATCGGGTAAATACCCAGCGGGTAGGTAAATATTTTTTGGGTATTTACCCAGGTATTTATCCTAGGCCTGGGTAAATAAATACCCAAAAACTGGGTATTTTACAAAAAAATGCAAAGGGTGAGTGGGATTTTTTTTTTAAATCTAAATATGAAATAATTGGTAAAACTGATACATACATATGTATTACACAGTTTATAATATTTTTTATTGAAAGACTTGATTAAATTATGAAAGAAACATATTGTGAACCAAAGAATCTTTCTTCTCAATGTCATAATTGAAGATGTTTGCTTTTTTTTGTAATCAGTTAAGCTTTTTACTTTTTGTAGAATGGCTTTTTATATCTGAAATTGGGCTATCAACATTGATTAGGCATATCCAACACATTTAATGTGAATATCATATTAGATTGCTAAGTTGTTTCACACAATAATTCTTTAAATATGTGATCAAAATACAATTTTTCTCCAAAAATTTATTGTTTTGTATATGGTTGGTTCTGAAAGTAATGCAATGGTTTTTACCAGGCCGCTTTTATTGGTCGGAGTATAATTGAACTACTTGTTTAGGTGAGGCAGATCCTAAGGTTTTCCGGAAAACCAGTCGCAGGGTTCTCCGAGCTGTGGAAGTGACCGGACTAAGTTAATGTTAACCTCTGCGCATGGACCGTGTCACGGGAAAACTAGTAAGAGATTAAGTTTTGTTGCTTAACCAACAAAATCTCTTGAGGAGACTAACAAAATAATTCGTGAGGCTTACGGGGACTCTTCTCTGTCCTATTCACAAGTTTTGAGGTGGTTAAAGACCTCTAAAGAGGGCCTGGAAGAGGTTCAAGATGAACAACGCTCTGGGCGGCTGTCAACTGGCAAAACCGACGGCAATGTGGCTCGTGTTCCTCAAACCTTGAACTTTGACCCTCGATTGACCATCAAGATGGTTGCAAATGAACTGAACATGTCATCTCCTGCTGTGTTTCGCATTACTCAAGATTTAGCAATGAGTTAAGTGTGAGGCAAGTTCGTCCTGAAGCACCTTGCCATAACGCGCTGCGAATCTGCAAGCTCCTTGCTAAACAGGAACCAGGTGAAAACACTGTCCCAGCCCCCTATAGTCCTGATGTCGCCCCCAGAGACTTCTTTTTGTTCCTTCAGATTAAGGCAGGTCTGAAATCAACCCATTTTTCAACCCTAGAAAAGATTCAATCAGCCGTGACAAAGACCTTAGGGGAGGTCCCCAAAAACGCCTTTCAGGGCACTTACCATTCATGGCAGAGACGATGGAAGAAATGTGCAGAAGGCCAAGGACATTACTTTGAAGAATTTTAAGTGTTTGTGCAAATCTGTTCAATAAATTACTTTAAAAAAAATTGCATTACTTTTGGAATAGACTCTGTATATATACATAGTGGAATAAATACAGAAAAG
Organism: Uloborus diversus; assembly: GCF_026930045.1. Classification (NCBI taxonomy): domain Eukaryota; kingdom Metazoa; phylum Arthropoda; class Arachnida; order Araneae; family Uloboridae; genus Uloborus; species Uloborus diversus. The sequence continues at coordinate 105,503,458 of NC_072733.1, forward strand.
TATTTTAGTTGAATATAAATTTTTGAAATAAATACCCGGGTAAATATTCATTTTGGGTATTTACCCGGGTATATACCCTGGGTATTTACACGGGTATATACCCTAGGTATTTACCCCTAAAAATAAATACCTGGGTATTTTACATCACTAATTGCAATAATGACATCCCTAAGTGTTGTCATATTTATACAGTCAAACCCCGCTATAACGAACCCTCAACGGACCGACTTGAGAGATCGCTATAACCGGGGGTTCGCTACATCCGATTTTCCAAAAAATAGTCAAAATTCGGTAATATTTTACAGTAATAATCATCATAATTGCACAATGACTTAATTAGTAGTTAGGGTAATAAAATTAAGTTTTAGAAATAACTAGTAACTATATTTTACTCAATAATAAGCAAATTAAAATTTTACTTTTTTTTATTTATTAGTAGCATGGAAGAAAGACGTTATTTTCGGTTGAAAACTTTTGGATTTTATATACATATCAATTTTTTTCTCAACTACTGCAAAAGAATCCACAATATGTTTGTCAATGTTTTCAGTCGCAAAAAAATTGTTCAAAATGTTTACAGCTGCTTTTGCAGCAGAAATGGACCCAAGATTTTTTGTTTGATTTATAAACTAGAGAGAGTTTCTTCACGTTCTTAAAGCACCTGGGTTTATTCGATTTTCCAATAACCATCAACTTTCGTTTTTCAGAGCCAGTCATGTTAGCACAAATAAGTGGTTATCCGTGTGTTGGAGTGTTTTCCGCCGACACATTTTTCACCTTTTAACTTCAATGTTTGATTTGGAGTCAGCTTATAAAATAAGCCCGCTCGTGGGCGTAAAAATATCCTTTTCGTCGTAATCTCGAATGATGTCCGGCCACACATTTTGCATCCAATCCTTCACATCAGAAGAGCACACACTTGCAGCTTCACCCACAACTTTTCCACTCGTTATGTTGTGCCGTTTCTTGAATCTATCCAACCACCCGTTAGAACAGACAAACCCTTTTTCATTAAAATGTTCGGCAAATTCATTTGCCTTTGCCTGCAGAATGGCTCCCGTTATCGGTACATTTCTGTTCCTCTGCAGAGTGAACCACTTAAATAACGCTTCGTCTACATTTTCCCTTACTGCTTTTCGCATTTTTTTACAGCCGTTTATGTTTGTTTCATAGGCAGAAACAATTGCATCACGGTTCTGTCAAATAGTGGCTACAGTAGATTTTGAGAGCGAAAATTTTTTGCAAAGTGAGGATTGGGTTTCGCCACTTTCTAATTTGCGAATTAATTGCACATTTTCTTCAACAGAAAATGCTTTGCCTTTATTTCGCCTGGCCATGATGATTTCTACCTAGTTCACACGATTATCCGCAGTGGAAATTAAACTAAAAATCAGAGCAAACGCACGAGTGGCCAATTATCTCGTCCTCTGACTAAAACCAGTTGCGAAAATTGAGGGAGCTTGAAAACCGGCTCGCCCCCCCCCCCTGAAGAAGCAGCTGCTCTTGCAAGGAACAATAAATGAGGAATGTGGTTTGGACTAGAGATTTCCTAGAAAAAGGGTTGAGAATTGTAGAAGATGGAGTTTGCTGAGAGAACAATCGCTAATGAATTTCATTGGGGCATGTGCAAAGAAGAACTTGAAAAATCAGACATTTTAGGATCGTTATAGCCGATTTTTTCGTGTTTCTGGATCGTTATAAGCATATGAAATTGTATTAATGACATAGGGCTTCAGTTCGGACCAATTAAAAGGTTCGCTACAACCGGGAGATCGCTATATCCCGGGTTCGCTATAGAGGGGTTTGACTGTATAGAAACATATTCCCTAAGCTTTCATTAAGATAAGAATAGTTGCAAATAGTCTCAGTAATACAAAGGCAAGTTAAGTCTCTATCAACTTTTTCGATAAGGGCAGTCTTGAAAAGCCCTTATTCTATGGGTGTAGTTGCATTTTGTGTCCAGAAAAGGGTTTTCATCTTTATCAGAGGTACAGTCGAGTCCCAACTTACGCGAGGGATACGTTGCAAGACTCCTCATATAAGTCGAAATTTCGTGTTGTAGAAAAATGTACATATACAATTTTTTGGAAACATACCAAATTCTTTTAGAAACTGTTAAACACCTCCTAAACTGCTTCAAAGCATTTCTCAACTATACATTGCAGTTTCTTACATAAAGAGCTGAACTTTTACTGTTTTTAAAAATTAAAAAAATAAAGCCGTTTTATTCAACACTAGCGGCACCTGCACGGCTTTGTCCATAGTAGAAAATTAAGAGGTCATTTGGTTAGCTTATACTAGCTTTATTTGGTTAGCATATTTACAAATAATGGATGATGAATTTCTCGCCAATTTGCTATGTTCAATTGCTCGCCCATGTTCCACGTTATGATAATTTGCTCGTCCATGTTATGGTGATTTGCCCTCATCCATGTTATGATAATTTGCTCGGAAAATATTTCTTAAAACTGGAATAGAAAAGGAACAACATTGAAATTGGTTCAAGATGTACACCCTCATGCTTTAAACTAATTCTGTACCAAATTTTATGAAACTCAGCCGAATGGTCTAGGCACTGTGCGTGTCACAGACATCCAGACAGAGTTCCAGACTTTCAGCTTTATTATTAGTAAAAAAGATAAAGACAAAATACTTGAAGATTCACAAAATAAATGATCAATAAGAGGGAAAGACATAAAATAAAACAACATGGCATGCACATTATGTAGTAGGATAATAAAAGCTGCACTATAATAGTACTGTGCCGTAGATACAGCAATAATATTTATGAGTTGAAAAACAAAGATGGTGATGATTTATGCTCCATGATCGGATCCTTATTCTTTTTTAATATAATTTTAAATACGTTTGCTTCGCCTTTTCTTTTATAATGTTTCGATTTATGCAACAGCCTCTCTCCCTGATCTCTTTGATCCATGGTACAAGGGCAGTTTCCATTTTCAAAATACTTATTTACTTCATGCTTTGCTTAGGCACTACTCAGCAAGCTTTAATATTGAAACTAAGATCTGAACTTTTACTGATATCTTTTTGTTTTGACTTTTAATTACACATGGAAGATTCCCTCATACTTATTGTCGTGCTACCTTCGGCTTTTCGTAGTTGTTCAAGTATTTCGAGAATCTTAACCTTTCTTTTTTTTTTTTTGGCAGAAACTTTCTTTTTCTTCCCATCTTCAAACTGGATGAAACAGCGCACTAAGGTGTCATTATATTTCATCAACTTTAATAATTAGAATAAAAAATAAATAAATGAAAGATGCTGAGTGGTTATTTGATGCACTAACAAAGCGATGAGTAGACTAGTTTGGTGTGAGAACTTTCCCTGTCAGTGATGCTAAAGGGATGTAATAACATTTCAAGAAATTAATATTTAGTCGCCAATAACAAAACCAATTCATCCTTCCAAAATAACTTAATGTTGTCTACGAGGAATTCGCGTTAGCTCTAAAATTCGTTGCTCGTGAAAAATTAGCGTTATAGCCCTTTCGCGTAACTCGAATCGCGTTGTAGCGAGAGTCGACTGTAAACAATATTTCTTTGGTGATATGTTGCACAAACTAAGTTGTAAGTACATTGCAACCATGATATCTCGAATCTTTCAAGAAGAGAAAAAAATTCGAAATATTGATTTTTCAAGTTATCAAGGTTTTGAAAATCTTACAATAGTAACTCTCACGATTGCACACACATGCAATATATATATATTTATATATGTACCTTGCAACCACTTTGCATAACTTTGCATAACTATCAGTTATTTTGAAATTTGTGGCAATTTTGACTTATTAGTTTCTTTTTTTTTTTCATCTACAGACTTCAAAGTTCTAATTTATCTTTAAGCACATTCCATTCAGTTTTAAGTTTTTCATCAGCTATTTTGTGGAACTAAAAGCACAGAATGATGAGAAACACAGTTTCCCGTTGTCACTTGAGCTACGGAAAAGTCATCTCTTGTCCTCAAACAAGTGTTCCAAAGAAAAGTACAGAATTAAACTTTGCGGAAAATAGACAAAAAAAGACTACAGCACCCCCTCATACTAACACTCCCTATTACTCACCTCAATCTCCTATTATACTTTCCAGGAAAAGGATGAAAGCTACAAGCAGATGTCGCCAAAACTAAGTCTACAGTAGATCCTCGTTATACGCGGAGGTTACGTTCTACGGAAATGCTGCGCAAATCGAAACCACGTAAATTGAGAACCTAATACTATTGTTGAAATAGAGATTTGGTTCCGTAGATAACAAAACACTTCATTCTAGTGATGACTAATTGTATAATAAGTTTAATGTGTACTTAATCAACTTCTATGTGCAACATGCATGAAGGAAACATAAATTAATTTCATGTTCTGTTTATAAAGAGGAGCTGGCTATGATAGTATTTTGTCAGTCATTAAGAATTTTTCTCTGTAATTCTTTGCAGAGCATTAATGCTTCCATGATCACTTGCATCATTTCCATGATAGAATCTTCCTTCATTAACAAATCAGAAGGATCATTTCTATTGTCTAGGAATGGCTCAAAATTTTCAATGTGAACGTTTTTGTTTGTGTGTCACCGATCCTCGTTGGTTTTGGCCGCCTTCGTCACTCCTAAAAGCTCTTCTTCCAGTGAGTTCTGAACTGTGTGAGTGTAATAACTTTACTTCTGGAAAGAGCTTTGGAACCAATTACATAAAATGTCTCCGGTGGCCCAAGCTCGATTATTAGCACGCCAAAATTATTACGTGTACTCAGCTATCTTTAGGAGTTTGGATTTTGAAAGAGGGAAAAATTTAATCTGTTTGCATTGCCGCATCCGCGTAAAATAAAATAAAAGTGTCAAATCTTAAATCCTGTATAATCCAAACCGCGTAAAATAAACCCATACAGTAGAAACGCGTAAAACAAGGGTCTACTGTACTATATAAGGTAAACACTAGTAGTGGCCAGTGCTTAGTAGGGCTTCAGTAGTGGCCATTTCAAGGTTTATATTTGAAAAAATAACGTTCCAGGCTTCTCCATGGATTCAAACATGCAACTGAAACTCATCGGCGTAAAATAAAATAAAGGTGTCAAATCTTAAACTGCATATAATCGAAACCGGGTAAAATATACTCGCGTAAAACGAGGGTCTACTGTACTACAAATATTGCCTAGGAAAAACAGCAATTAAAAATTTGCCTCTGTGTGAAAACGTATTGAGGGTTTCAGAAAATAAATTTCAAGATAAATATGGAAAAAACATCAGAATTTTTATGTAAAATGCAGGGGCAAATTTTTTTGGGATGTCAAGGGTTTTGAGATAAGGAGCTAGAGGAATGTGGGGTAATGTGAAATAGCCAGGCAAAGTGAAATGGTGAAATATTTACCCTGCTTTTAGTGCCACCTATCTGGTAATATTTCACCTAGATAGTAGCACATATAGTCTATTCGAGTCGGGTAAAAAATACCATCAAGCATTATGATTGTAATATTTTGTAAGTTAAAAAGTATTTTTGTTATTACAAAATGAAAGTTCTTATTATTAACATTTTAAATATTAATTGAGATCTTCTAATATTTGGTGAAGTATTTGTTTAGTTAATATTAATCTAATTTGTATTTTAAGTATTTTGTCAAATTAGTCAAGTACATGCGGGGCAAAGTGAAATAGTTTATTTACTAAATTAGCTGCATATTCAATTATTAATTAATTCATTTTTATTCCTTCATTTAGTAATTCACTTTTTGTTCATTCATAGACTTATTTTCTTATTTATACACTCTTTTACTCACTCATTTGTTTTACTTCAAATTGAGGCAGTTTGAATCAAAGGGATGTAAGTGACAAAATTAAAAATTTGCAGATAATCAGTACATGATAGGAGAACCTCTCCTCTGCTTTGGAACCGAAAAAAAATATATATAGTAGGTACTGCAATAGAGCATAATTTAGAAAAAAATTCAATGAAAGCTTCCCTGGGATCTGAACTTCAAACACATGTTACTCAAAACTTTAAAACATCCGCTTTCATCTCTTTGCTTTTTACTGCCTCATAACTGCCCGGCTGGTGGCGTGATGGTTAGCTGCTGGCCTTTTACGCCTCTGGATCCAGGTTCTGACCTGGGCTGGCTAGTCAGTGGATTTTCGAGATGCAGAAAATCAGCAGCACCAATGCCGCATAATTATTTGGCTGTAAAAAATCCCTTGAGTATTCATTTGGCTTAGAATATCCCTATAGAATATCCCTATATTGGCTAAATTAAATTCCTAGTGCCATTTCGCATCAAAAGAGAGCCCAGGTGCCTCCATCTGGTGGAAACTGGGCGTCCAAATTATCCGTGCCATTGACATCCTGTGCCTAAATGGTGGCACATGAAAGACTGGATACCGTATCAGGGGATCGCGCTAGGTCTGCATAAGGCTTAATAGGGTTAGAAGGCAGCCACCATTAGAAAAAAATAAATAAAAATAAATTGTTTATTATTTATTTTTGTTTATTGTTTCAATATCTTTTCATTTATTCATTGAACTTTTTCTTTACTGATTTATTTGATCAGACATATATTTTTTATAATCAAATAGGAAATATTTCATTGGAAAAATATTTTATTTTTCACTTTGCCCCCATGAAAAAAAAAGTGAAAATTTTCCACTTTTTTTTTAAAGGCACAAATTTACTGCCAAAAATAAAAAATACTGTTTCAATGGATGTTTTACTATAAAATGCAATGTTCTTTCTTTATGTACTATAAACTTCAAAACAAATTTCCATTCCGTTCATTTTGAAAAAGCTCAGTCATCTCTTATATATTTCACTTTGCCTCATATTCCCCTACATGATATCAAGGTTTGACAGTACAATAATATAAAAATGTATTAAAATACAAGTGTGAAGGATAAAGAGTGAAACAATCTTCTACTGCTTCATTGCCATTTTATTTACCAGTAATAAAATGAAATTGCCAAATAAAATAAATTTCTTAAAATAAACACCTTCAGAATGTTTTTGCTATTTTATATGTGTCTTCTTTATATCTTTTTATTACATGCTCTCACAGAAACTAAAAACTACTAAACTGTCCAAGAATTTTTGTCAATTCTAATTTATAGATCTATGACAGTATATATATTAATAAAATTTTGGTATAGTTTTTAATTAAAATTGATGTTCAATGTGTTTAGGGCAAGTACCAACAAGCCAAAGAGGCATATGAACAGCTTATTGATGAAAAAGAACTGCCTTCGATTGTCAGAGCTGAAGCATCTAAGCAGCTAGGTTGTACTCCTGTTGTTCATTATACATTTATTAATATTATTTTAAGAAACCAATTTAGCTTTATTTTGTTTTACTTTATAATGAACTAGAATCACTTTATAAAAGGTTTTTTAAAACCCCTTCTACAAATTACATGCGTACAATGTATCACAACATATATTCATACATCTGCATTCAGGTTTAATAATCATGTCTAGCTCTTTTGTGTATTTATTTTTATTTAAAATTATATGTATACAGCAGGCTCTCTGTTTAACGACGCTCTATTTAACGACTTAATCTGTTTAAAGATGGTTTTTCACAGTCCCAGATGGTCCACTGTGGTGTTAAAAGCATTCTACTTAAGGGACGATTTTTTGTGGTCCCTTGAAAGTCATTAAACAGAGAGCCAACTGCATATGTTTATATTTTACATTTATTTTAATTTTTAATGTGTAATGGATTTATGAGACTGCACGTTTGATTAAAAATGATATCATTTGCAATTTTTGTTTTTTTAATTTTAAAATTTAAATACTTCCAGTGATTTGGGCTGGGATAAACTAAAGATAACGTTTGTGGAATAACAGAAACTTATCAGAAATTGTTGCAGCAAAAATTGTTGCAATTAAATTAATCAATCACAAAGAGAAAATAATGACTTCCACTCTCTTCTTTTTTTTGCAATTTACATTAATAAGGTTAGCAATCTATTGGTAACTTGCAAATTCTGTCATATCATTCCTTTAACATCAGAGGGGAAAAAATCATTCATATTAATCACTGTTGGATTTTTTCATTAAAAAAATTTAAAAACAATATCTCTATACACTCCTCAGCTCAACAATACCCCTATAAGTACTCGATAATAATGTCATAAAACTCCTCTTGATGTACTTAATATATATCTTATCAAATAATATTTAAGAAATTTAGTTTTAGTTTTTTATATTGAAAGTTTTTACTATCTTTTCAATGTCTTCGTCTTAAATATTTTTCTTGCATAACATCAAACATTACTTTCAGGCTGGATGTATCATACCATTGATGCTCTTGGTGACAAACAGCAAAGACAAAACAGTTGCATTCATTATCTAGAGAAATCTATTGAAGCAGACCCAACGAATGGACAGTCTTTATATTTCTTAGGTCGCACATTTGCAAGTATTGGAAAAGTTCATGATGCATTTGTTTCATATCGAAACTCTGTGGATAGGGTGGAGGCCAATGCAGACGTTTGGTGCTCCATAGGGGTCCTTTATCAGCAACAAAGTCAGCCAATGGATGCTTTGCAAGCATACATATGCAGTGTGCAACTTGAAAAGAAGCATACTGAAGCTTGGACAAATTTAGGACTTCTCTATGAAAGCTGTGGAGAATCACAAGACGCTCTTAAGTGCTATTTAAATGGCAGTAATGGAAAAGGTGTGTAAATGTGTATATCAGTATTTTTTTTTGTAAAATTAAGTGCATACACACATGCTGAATTCTGTATGCAATAACTTCTATCAGCGTTGAAGATTAAGTTGGAATTTTAGTTCCAATAAACTAAGCCCTTGAATTCCAGCCCTATTCTAGGAAAACAATTAGTAGCATTCTGCTTCTGATTGACTTCATAACGAATCTCTTATCTCTGTTAGCGAAATTTCTATTCATTGACGGGGAGTTTAAGGGAAATGTCGTGATGTCAATTCAAAGTACAATCTACCAATTTCCGTTTTATTGTTCTTTTTTAACTTTTATAAATGTAAAAATTTACATTTGTTCAATGTTATTGTTTTCGCTATAATTTAAATGTATGTGTGAATGTTATTCATATATTTAGCTATAGCACTAGTATCGCTTTTTACCTGTCATTCGGATTATCGGTGGTTTTCACTTATCCATGATTACCATGCCACCCTATTCTGTGGATAGTCGTGAGTTGACTGCATTTAGAAATATCTCAGAATGTGTTTTATTCAGATTACCCAACTAAAGGCCGCCAAGTTTTATTAATTTATTTATTGAATTTTTAAACGAAAACAGAAATATTCAGTACATTATTAAAATCCATGATAAGCTTCAATTAGAAAAACCGAATTGATAATACACTCAATAGCTTCCCAGCAGCCGCTGTCATGTTAACATTTCCGATATTTTTCAACTCATATCATTACAAAAAGCACAGCAAAGTGGAAAACAATAGGTGGCAGGGGTGATTGTGTTCCTGTATTTTACCGGATTTCCGGTATTTACATCTTGATTTCCGGTATCTTCATCTTCGAAAATACCGAAACCATCCTATATTCTCAGAAAAACCCACTTTTGTAAAATTTAGGTCGATGCTTAATGAAACGCCGAAAGTCCAAATTGAAGATGTTTCGTTTGGTATAAAGCGTAAGCTACCGTCATGTTTTCCAATCTCTATAGTAATTATTGAAGAACAGCTGGGGTGAGAGATGGAATAAAGGCTACATAAGAAGAGAAAGGAGCGTTACTTGATATTTTCCCCCTTAATATTTTCTTTTCAAGATGTCTAATATCGTTTCTCTGTTGCATATCTTAATATGCAGATGATGTGACTAGGGTTGCCCATTCCACCCGACTGCGATGGCACCCCTCAATTTTACCAAGCCCCCTTTTCCCTCAAGAATTGCCACCCACTAATAAAAAGACTTAAATTCTTCTAAATTAATTTCTCCAAAAGTTTCTGTGGTATAATCTGCTTCATGACCCCCCCCCCCCTCCCCTACCGACACCAACACATGAAAATCCTTGCTATAACTATATTATTAGATTAAATTGCTAAAATATTTATTCACCAAGATGGCTTATATCTTTTCTCTGTTGTAGATGCTTATGTAATAGGTTTTACAGTCCCCCCCCCCCCATTAAATATTGAATTTAACGACTTATATAATTGATATTTGGAGAGCGATATATCGTGGCATTAAAATTCGGATATCGCCTAGCTCTATTGCGCAGTGATCATAATACATTCTGCCCCTTTTGCCCCAAACTTATTTAATTCTGAAATATTTATGCACTTTTAGAAAATGAATGTAATAAATGGTTAAGGATTCAGATACAATGGAGGAAAATAAAACATTCTTTGAAAAATTTTTAGAAATGAGAAAAATTAAAGGAATTTAATTCTCTCCATGCACATGGACATTAAAAATTCCAATTAAAACTTCGAGTTTTATCCCCAACAAATAATTATGTATATAAATAATGTGTGCATACACGTAATGTGTATATGTATGCCCATCAAAACACTTTTTCTTCTTGGAAAAAAGTTCAGGTATTTTTTCATGGAGTCACAATCACCCCTGAGATGGGCCGCCAAAATAGGTTTCAAATAGAAATTGTACGCATCAACATTGTTGTTACTTTGTCTGCAGAAGCCTGTAATTCAAATTAAAATATTAGAGTCAAAATTGAAAAATCCATCACAAATAGTTCTTTTTCTTTAAGAATAAAAAGATGAGAGAAGCAGGCCTGTCATTTCCAAGAAGGGTTTAACAAGGAATTAAAAATAATGTGTGTGAGTAGATTGTTTTTTCAAATTGTACTAGCTTTTGTAGTGTGTTTTTATGTATCACAACATAGCATTCACATTTATTTTTCAAAAGCAATTAAAAATATCAATGTTTTGCTCTTTTACTGCAACAACACATTTTTTTGAAAGGGCGATAGGTTCCAAATCTCATCTTCTGCATGGTCCTTACTATTTTACAAATGTCTTTCAGCAAAATCTTTGTAAATGTGATATTTTTTCTTCTTGTTTTATATTTACAGTGCATTTTCTTGAAAATCTTGAACATTTTATCACATTATGCAATATATTTTTGATGAAACAAATGAACATAATGTTTTAATATTGTTCTTAAGTTTATTGTTAAGTCATTATTTTTGAGGTTGGTTAACTGTTGTGAATCATATTGCATCATGGGTTAGTAATTGATTTAACAAAAAGGTTTTGTGATACATGAAAATTTATAACATATTTGATCATTTTTTGTCCTTCAAAAGTTTAAAATTATAAAGTAGATTTTAATAAATTATACAGTCAAGTTAGAAATTTTCTTTCAACAAGCGTTTAAAGCAGAGGTTCCCAACCGGTGGTTCGCGAACCCCCAGGGGTTCGCGAGGTGCAGGAAGGGGGTTCGCGAAAATTTCGGTGCAATGGCGGATTTTTCCTAGTTTGGTAAAAAATTATAAAATATTCAATTTGCACACATAGTTACTAATTTTTTTTTTAATTTGAAAATGCGCCAGACTCTTGTATTAAGCTCAAAAAAAAAAAATCTTTCAGCGGTTTTATAATCTTGGTTAAAAAGAAATTTTCTCATTTTTTTTTCGATAGACAACAAAAAGAGATATGCTTCCTTCTTTATTGCGAGGCGCCATGCAGAAACGTTGTATTAAGCTGTGGCGGGGATCACGATGACCTTAAAAAGGCGCCATCGCGTGGAGTCAATCAAACAATATACATAATATACATATGTCGAAAAAAATAAAGAATTCTCAAACAATGCATCATAGGGGTATTATTTCTAATCTGGTTGAAATATAACTCGGGAATTTCCGTCGAATTCAGTCATCGAATAGCAGACATGACAGCAAAAGGCTCCAAACTTAAAATTTATTACTGGATTTTACCCATCTGTTCGTTTTCAAAAATATATAACATCAGCATGCTGATAGTTCTGGGGAAATAGTTGTTAACAGACGTATTTAGAGATACTTTAGAGATGCTTGAAAACAAGTGATTTTGTTTGCAATTGGTTTTGCTACGTGAACTTGCTACTCTGTTTGTGAAGTTATAATCGTGTTGGTAATTTTTATGATTTAATAACTTTCTACTGTTATGGATCGATGGTTGAAAACTGGTAGTTTGGTTGAGCGACAAATGGACAAGCAGTCAATCGATCAACCCTCAACATCAGCAGTAACTTTCGAATCAACACAAGATATTGAAATAGATAGCTGTAATGAACTGCCGCCTCCCCCGACTAAACAGAAAAGTGAACTAGGGGAGAAAAAAGCGAAAATATGACAGTGACTATTTACAAATGGGCTTTTATTTTACTGGAGAAGAGTCTGAACCTAGACCGCTTTGTCTTCTCTGCAACGAAGTTCTAGCGAACAGCAGTTTGAAACCGTCACTTCTGAGAAGACACCTCGAAACAAAGCATCCGACACACAAGGACAAACCTATCGAATATTTTAAAAGAAAATTGGAATATAATAAAAAGTGTAGCGTCTCTACGTTCCTGTTAGAATCCAACGAAGATAGTAAAATGGCCCTTGAAGCTTCATATCGAGTCAGTTATAGAATTGCAAGATCTGGAGAGCCACATACAATTGCAGAAAATTTAATTGGACCGTGTGCTAAAGATATTGCTAAGTGTATGCTGGGAGAAAAGTCAGCAAAAAAAATTGACCTGGTTCCGTTATCCAACAACACAGTATCACGCAGAATTACTGATTTGGCAAGTAATGTGAAGAAAGAACTTGTGAATAGAATAAAAGAGAATAATTTTGCGATCCAGCTTGATGAGTCGACTGATGTAGCAAACGCTGCAATATTACTTGTCTATGTTAGGTATATTTTTAACGATACAATTAAAGAAGATGTACTATTTGCAAAACCTTTGAAAACCAACACAACTGGAGAAGCAATTTTCGAACTGGTCAACAGTTACTTTGAAGAAAATGGAATAGATTGGTCTTTGTGGGTGGGTGTGTGCACGGATGGTGCAAAATCAATGACAGGAAAATTTGTTGGCTTTGTGGTGCGAGTAAAGAAGATTAACGAGAAAATTGAATGGACTCATTGCTGCATTCATAGACAAGCATTAGCATGTAAGCGTATTCCCGCAGAATTATCCGCTACTTTGAATGATGCGGTAAAAATTGTAAATTTCATAAAATCACGTGCCACAAATCGCCTATTTCACGCGCTTTGTGAGGAGTTGAGAAGCCTTCATGTTACTTTACTTCTTCACACAGAAGTTAGATGGCTTTCCCGTGGCAAAATTTTGACACACTTATTTGAATTGAAGTCAGAAGTCCAATCGATCCTCTTTGGATGCAAAGGCTTGCATATTTAGCTGACATCTTTTCAAAATTAAATGAATTAAATCTATCCTTGCAAGGTGCAGTTGTTAATATTTTCGTTGTATATGATAAAATTGAAGCTATGGTAAAAAAATTGAATTTCTGGATCCAATGCCTGGAAATGGGTGAGTTTTCTTGTTTCACTTCTCTTAGTAGTTTTTTATCAGAAAACTCAATGAAACTTGATGTAACGTCCCTCTCTCAAACAACTGGATACGCAATCCTTTTGAAGGAAATCCATGCTTAGAGAACACTCTGACATTACCTGAAAAGGAAATGCTTATCGAGTTATCCTGTGATAATTCATTGAAAACTACCTTTAAAGAGCTCTCGTTAATTGACTTCTGGCTCAGTGTAAGAAATGACTATACCGTTTTGTCCAAAAAAGCCATTCGAATTTTATTACCATTTTGTACAACATATCTGTGCGAGAAAAGATTTTCCTCCAGAACTTATCTCAAAGATAAATGCCGAAGCAGATTGAATGCAGAGCCTGATTTAAGACTCAAACTGTCAGACATTGAACCAAACTTTCAGTTTCTTTGTTCCGTCAAACAGCCACAAATATCGCATTAAGGATTTTTTCCCCAATTTAAAGTATGCTTAAAAAAAATAAATGGTTTATAAAACTTCTTGTTTATAATTTTTCTTGTAGATGTAGTTTTAACTTTTTATTAATGTTTGCACTTAATGATATTTTACAATTATATTTTTGTTTATTGCAATCAAATGCTGCAAAAAATGGAAAGCAAACATGCTGTTTTTTTATTGTTTCTTACATGTTACTAATTTCAACATCAGGGGGTTCGCGAACTTTTCTGCCTGTTCCAAGGGGTTCGCAAAGAGAAAAAGGTTGGGAACCGCTGGTTTAAAGGATAGAAAGTAAAGAAAATTTATTGTGAAAAACATATTGAAGAACAATTTTACGGACTGCATTCAACACTTTTAGGCTCAAAGAATGTTTTCTTTTTAATAGGAAAAAATTTGAGTTCTCTGAGCAGTTTTACTTAGTACACTTAAAACATATAAACTAAGCATGCTACTTTGAATGAAAATCACTGCCTTAAAAATGCTAAAAATATTTTCTTTTAAGCTCATTTTCATGTTAAATTCTCAAATCAGTGGCATTATGATGCTGATTATGAAAGTATATGATTTTAAGTTTGCAATGCTGTTTCTGAAGATTTTTTTGATATTCTATTAATGTAGGTCCTACAAATCCTAATCTTTCGGCTAGGATAAAAGTTTTGCAAAATCAGTTGACTACATCCTCATCAAGTAATATACAAAAGCCTAAGCAGTTGCCCTGCATTGAGGATGCTTGGAATTTTCCCATTTCACAGGAAATGGCTTCAAGGCAAAATGCAAGTTCACAAGGACAAACAGTATGTTTTCAAATATTAAAAAAATATTTATTTATTCTTCAAAAGTGTTTTGAGTAAAACAGCTTTAATTTCTCTTTGTTAAAAAAAAATGCATTTTTATATTTGTTTTGTCTTTCACAGAATCGAATTAATTCTTCAGCTTATAATCAAAGACACAGCGGTTCTCATTCAGCTATATGTAGTGGGCAGGGAAACGTGAGCCATTCTATGCAGGTTTGAGCTTTTTGTTTGATTGTTTTCGTTAATGTTTTGTTTATGGTAGAGAGTTTCTTAAGTTTTTTTGCATAAGTATGCTGCATCAGTATTAAGCATGAGTTTTAAAAGGTTTAAATGGACTTAATTATTTTTTTAGGGTCAGCAAGCTCAGCTACGGCCAGGATCTCTTCTTTCTCCTCAAGATCAGCCAGCGGCTAAAAGGATGAAACTGAGTCAAGCTGTTGGGCCTATTTCTGATGTAAGTTGATATTTTTTACTTATTTATTACAAATTTGTGTTTTAACTATGTTTTTCATATATCAAAGCATGTTGAATTGCAGTTAAGAACTGCTTAAAAAACATCTATCTAAGTTGTTTTCATTTTTACTATTTTGTATATAGCAAGGAACAAGTCCCGAGGCAAATGTAAGACCACCATTTTACTTAAACCAGCAGCAGCTTCAACTTTTAAGCTACCTTCAACAAAATCAGGTATGTAAAATGTGGCATGACCCAAAAACATTCTACACAAATAAAGTGCAACTGCTTTTTCTTAGATAATCTTTCTTTTTTTTTTTTTTTTTTTTTTTTTTGTACATTAGAGTTAAAATATGAATAGTACATTGGTTCTGTTGCAATAAACATAATTTTCCATTAATTGAATGCCTAAAGGGAGGGATATAGTGGTCACCACTATATCCCTCAATTGTAATTGTTATGAAATAATTACAAGAATATGCAAATTTTAATTTTCAAATTGATGTTCTTAGTATTAATGCAGATTTTAGAGCTGCATCAATGTTCACTGAACAGCAATAATTAAAGTCTGTTTTGATCTTTTCCATTACTGGAAAAATGTGTTGTCTTCATCAAAGCTTTTGGTGCAACTTATTTGTGTAATACCAGATATAACAAAGATAAGTGTGATTTAGTACCCTCTGGCTTTGATAAGATAACTTTTGGTGGACTCAGGATTAAATGATTCCATTTGTTAATGTAGGAGTGAAAAAAGCTTGCTTGCTTCATGATAACGGTTATTGGAGTTCTTTATAGGAATCTCTCCTCCTTCAACCCAAGCATAAATGAACTCATCCAAGGTCAAGTGTTTTATTATTAGAGCCATACTAAACTTTGAAGTTCCAAATGCTTGAATTCTATGTCTTTATTTTAGAATTATGTGAAGTGCTTTTAAAATCTGTTCCTTCACATTGCTACTGCTATATTTGACAGCAAGATTAATGAATCTGTTCTTCAAATAGCTTAAATGTTTTATTGACTTTAGTGCTTGATCTTAATTTTTTTTCTATGTTTCAGGCTAATTTATCTCCTCAACAAAGAGTACTCTTTCAGCAGTTGCAGCAGGAGTATGAGCATATGCAACAACATCAGCAAGAACAGAAATTATTAATGCAAAATCAGGTATGTGTACAAAACTAATAACATTGGTTAGCTCTTCACTTTCTTGAAAACTTTAAAACATATGTAATGACGATTTATTCACTTGAGAATTTTAATTGCTAGATGAAGTATTTCTTTCATATTTTCTAAGGGCAAGCATATCATTTCTTTTAAGCATTACTAACTTGATGAGTTAATGTTCTGAAATCAATTTTTAAAAAAAATTGAATGTTATGTCTACAAATGGTCTTTTTAATTGTCTAATTTTGTAACAAAAAATTTTGTTATTTGTGTTTTAGTTATCTGCTGCACAAACTGCTGTGTCCTTATGTACTGCAAGTGCTCAAGCTTTAAGTACAGTTACTATCACAACTTCAGTTTCAAGTAGTAGTAACACTGTATATAAAATGTCTCCTGATTCCACTGCCATACTTGGCTTGAGGCCTTCATCTTCTGCAACATCAGAAACAAAAGTTATTAATGGCTGTATTACCACAGCCACAAAGTCAAATCCTGCCAGTATTCAGGTACGATCAGCAACAACTATGCCAGCTTCTCAATCCTGCCAGGTTACTACTACAACAGGTAGTCCAAACCCTACTAAGCCTTCACACTGTTCTAATTCTCACATTCGTCATTCAGCTGGCCAAAAGTCTGTAGGAACCCCTCAGGTAATACATATTTATTGAAAGCTATTTATAATGTGTAATTTTTCTTTTCAACTTCTCTTTTAATTTTACTTGCCAGTGAGAATACCTAAAGAATTTAAAAGGTCATGGGATCTTACCTTCCTTATCAATACGAACTTCATGAAATGAAACTATCTTGATGAAACTATCAAGCATGAGAACAGTTGGGAAAATTTTTATCCAATTCCTTCAATTTTAACTTCCCGGCCATTAGGTCTCATGCTCCCTCCCCACCCCTCCTGGTTCTTAACGAATTGCATGGTCAGAACTTTTAAATTGAGGGAAGTAAACTTATTTTGAGGAAAATCTAGTTTTTTTGAGCAATCACGATTGCTTACTGTTCTCATTTGACCGTTTTTGGTGTCCGTGCCTTTTTCAACTTGGACCAGGGACACCAGCACCACCGCCCACCGTCCTCTGCTAGCGGCGGGGCGCAGCGCGGCTGCTCCGGTTTTGAGCTATCTGATCTCCTGGTCGGAGGCGTCCATGTCCTACACACACGCACGTTCACACACATACACTCGCACACGCCTACGTGCATACACACAGGTCTACGCGCGCACACGTAGGAGGAGAGGCAGGCTTGGGGGGGGGGGGGGGGACAGGAGCCGTTTCTAGAAACAATAACTCCAATGAGTAGGGTCCTGTCTCAGTTCGTAATTGTGAAAAACATAATTTGGATTCAAAATTTCAGAATTCAAATTAATTTTTATTATTATTTTTTTTTTTTACCCTAAGCACTAGAGACATCAGTTAGCACTAAAGCATTTTACTTTATCCATTGTCATTTTTTCAATCTCCTGTTTTATTATTGACATTCTTATGAAGATATTGAAGAAAACTGCACATGCAGGGCATAAAACTGGTCAGTAAAAGTCAATAGAATTCAGTAATCTTCAATTTGGTCAATATTTGTCAGTGTTTTCAGAATTTAGTCAGTAATGTCTGTATTTCTTTGCAAATTTACCAAATGAATCATTTTAAGAAAAATATCAGCATAAATGATTTGCCAACTTAGTAAAGTATGCATTATTAGCAGGGTCGCTTCAAACTTTTGGGTGGGGAAAATTTCTCAATTTTCTGATTGGTAAAATACAAACATGCACATTAGACACCTACCTACATCTAATGAAAAGAAACTTTAAGGTTCATTAAAAAAAATCAAAGTTACACTAGCCTATAAATTTTCTGAATCTTCAGACAAAGTGTACCAAATAAGGACATTTTTTGTGGGATAGCGGAGAGATCACTGCAACCTCCCGTGGGGTGCCACTGATTACTTAATGAGAATCATTTGCTGTTTTTTCATCAAATGGAAATAAAACCTATTTTTTGGCAAACCTAGCTTCTTTTTAGTCTATTATTTTCCATACAAGTAAAAAAATAACCATTGTGAAAAGATCTCTTAAAAGAAAAAAAAGTCAAATGCCTGAATAAACATTGAAAAGTAAAAATTTTCAATGTACATTCAACCCTTGTTTATCGCTCCATTTCAACGACTGCCCTGATGAGTGAATTTCCGCAAAATAGGCTTCTTTACTTATTAATCAAATATTTTCTTAGCTAAAGCATAGAAAATTCTTTTAGTCTCTTTAATGCAATATTTTTAGGTAATTGGAATCCTGTAATCATGCAACAACATCCTTTTGTCCCCATTACTTTCACAATCTGAGAAAATTTGATGTTTTAAATGTAATTGTTGTTTTTGTAAATTAAACTAAACACACACACACAATTCAAGTACATTTCCACTGACCTATGAAAATCATGCCCTTTGTTCGATGATAAAATAAGTAGAAATATGGCACCTCTCTCTCCCCATGCTTCTGCGTTCTTTCCTTTGATAGTAATGCTTACTATTTGAAAAGGCTTGTGGTTGAACATCATTAATGCATTTATCCTATTGCAATGATACAAAGTTATACTCTCTCCAGCAAGTGCCTAATGGTTATGCGACCTGCGGATGGTAGGTTAAGCTCAATAAGATAATCATTTTTTCTCTGGGGGTAGCTTAAGAAAAGATCCTAACATTATACCTTAAGTATGCAGAAAAAAATGGAAAGTAAACAAAGAAAAAAAATCTTAGTTTTATTTCTTTTCCTTTTAATTGTTTTTTCTTTACCTTTAAAATTAGAATGTTGACAGAATTTATCATTTGGAGGCCCATGAAAATCGGGGGTCCTAGGCCATGATCTAGTTGGCAAATTTGGTAATTAGGCTCTGTAGTTGCTAAATAATTAAGAGTGATTTGTTTCTACCCTGTGACTGCACATGAATACAAAGCACAATATTTTTTTCTAATAATTTTCTTTAAAAATTTTTAGGTTTCAAGTACTTCTCAACCTACTGTAGTATTACGAGATTTAAGCACAGCAATTAGTGAAAAAGATCTTAAGATTTTGCTATCTCAGAAGGACATTGCTTCATCACTTACTGAGGATCTTATGGTGCAATTTTCTAGAGAATCTCAGTCTAGAGCTTCAAAATTTGGACTCTGCTCTAAAGACTCAACAAAAGATGAAGTTTCTCATGATGCCTTAAAACTCTCATCCGCCTTTCAGTCATCATTAGAAAAAAAATCTTCAATTTCTCATGACTTTAAAATTGAGCAAAGTAAAGAAAAAGCTGAACTAAGTGAATCAAAAAGTTATTTATCAAAAGAGAAAATAGAGTCTTCAAGTGTATTTTCTCTTCCTTCATCGTTATCAATAAGTATGAGCTCTTCTCAGCTGTTAGCTACTTGTAAAGGAATTGGTAAAAATGGCGTGTCTAATACGAGTATTATGTGTGAGCTGTGTCCTGCACCTTCACCCCCAGAGGCGCCTTATCCACCTGTACATAAAGATAAATTGTTACCACTTGCACCTAGTGTCTTTGTAAGTAGTTTTTAGTGTCTTTGTAATTAATTTCAATAGTTTTTCATAAAGTTCTATTATGTGTGAAAAATACTATGAAATTGTTGTTCAAAGAAGAGAAAAAAATCTCTTAAGTTCTTAATTTTTATCTCTTAAAGTGATTACAATGCTAGAAAAAAATTGTTGGGAAAAATTTAATTCTGAGGGTTTTATTCAGCATCCAGACTACAACACAGTCCTATTGAGAACAATGCTGTTAAGAAGGAAAATAGTTTCTATGTTTCACTAGCATCCATTTAGGTGATCCAATTGCAATAAACTCAATTTGAGATGTGCTGTAGTATGGCCGTCATATGGTGTGTGTGTGTTCAAAGAACAGAAACTTTACTTTCATGATTTACTTTTGTATTTGCTGCTGTTGAAATTTTTAATGATTAACTGCTGAAAATGTTAATATCCTACTCATGTAGAAGAAACGGAGCCACTCTGTTGTCAAGTTGTCTGGAAAGCAGTTTCGGCAGAGGGACTTTCTTGATTGAGCTTAACACACCGATTCTGTTTTGTCAGTGAGAATAAGGGTGTAACAAGTTGTTCTGCAGTAAATTTCTGATTATTTGTGGAAGAGGGTAGCACGGTAACCACATACAAGCTTTGTTTGATAACATTAGGGGGAAGAAGAGATAGGGGTTTTAGGTTCTTTCCTGAAGTCTTTTTCAAAACTGAAATTGGCTATCTTTAAGAAGGAAGAAATCAGGAACATTCCTGCGAAATTGTCTAAAGGCAGAATTTTGAGCTACGATATTTTCCTGCATGTTATCTGCAGCAGCATATAATCCGCAGTTCCTAAAATTGGCATGAAGATGAAAAAATCTTTGTATAATTCACCGACAGTACAATTGCCAATAAGAAACGGAACATGCAATTTCAGCAACTAAATTAACGTAAAGAAGTAATAATTTTTAAGCTGTAATCAAAATTATTCTAAAAAATTATGATTTTTTTTTTGGAAATAGGGATTATAGAACCTTAATTACTTAAAGACAAAAAGTCAAGGCAATGGCACAAAGGGTCTAGTCTATTTCCAACAGAGAGCATATTTCTAGCCGGTAGGGCTTTTTATTTAATGCACACTGAATCGTGTGAGAAGAAAATTCAAGCTACATAAAATAAACAAGCCTACAGTCAACAAAAGAGTCTCGATTAATGAATCCTGCTGTAAATTCAGTATGTTTGGGTTGAGGTACCACGACAGTGTATAACCCCTACCTCATTCAATTTACACTTTTTTCACAGATAATAGTAGAAATTTTAGTAGCTGTCGTGATTGTAGGAAAAAGTGTGAGAACTTTACGAATTCTTGCTTTTGAAAATGCATTTTAAAACTATTTTTAGTGACCTTAGACATCATAGGAGTGAGTTGACCCTTACCGAAAATTGTTTTAAATTGAAGTTCCAAAATCCATTCCATTCTATATTTAGCGGATATCAGTCTGTATTTGGTAAGGTATCTTTGATGACATGAAGATTAGGGATTAGGCATGAGGGTCTACACCCCCTCCCCCACGGAAATTTTCCGAAATTAAATGCCAAAAAATTCTTTGAATATTGCATGTACACAGGGCGGTCCGTCCTTAAAGACGATGGCACTCGGACGAATATTTTCAAGTGCACGTCCCTCCACACACAGTGAAATCAAGCAGGTTATAAAAGACTTCATTACATAGTAAGATGAAGACTTTCAGCTACCAAACTCACGCTAACAATTGTGGGCCTATAATGAATGAAAAAATACAGAAAATTTTTACATTTTGATTATTACATAACTGAATATGTAATCTCTGCATATCAGAAAAGACAGGAAGTCAATCGAAATCACTTGCATTTTAAGAACTGAAGAAAAAGATTGATGCTTAGTAAAAATGAAAAACACTAATTTTTAATGCATCAAAAGTTCTGTTCTCTTGTGCCTTAGTACCCAGGGCATTCGCCCTGCTCATCCCCCTCTTTGAACGGCCCTGCATATACTTACTAATGTATGCCCAAATATACTTTTTCGCTTTATTGGGAGGGAGGAGCCCTCAGGCTACGCCACTGCAGGTGTGGACTGAAATTTTATTTTTCATTTTGGATTAGAAAAGGCTACAATCTCTACAGCATCAGCCGGTTTTTATTTATAAAATGAAAAATGTAAACTAAAGATAAATGTTACTTTCAGTGTTTCTGAGATAGCATGCTTTTATTTTTTGAATTTGAGTGCAGAAAATGAAAATTTATAGTTATACTATTTGTATTTTGAAACCTGAGTAGAACATTTAGCTAGTTAATCTCACAAAACAATGTTTTCTCATAGCTTGAAAATAAGAAGGATGCTTTCTCCCCTCAACTACAAGAATTCTGCCTAGCCCACCCAATAGCTGTGATACGGGGCTTAACAAGTGTTTTAAAATTAGGTAAGTATACTTTTTCTGTATACAAACAAAAAGTAAAAAATGATGGGGGGGGGGAGCTAATGAATTGTCTGAAGCTCACTAGAAAGAATGGATAAATTATTAAGCTAGAAAATAAGGAATTAAATGAGAAACAAGTTGATTTGTCAGTTGTAAGTGACTGAAAAATTAATTTTGAATGTGTCCTGGATATTGTCCTTAAATCAAACAAATGTTTCTTGAAATTATTTTTTAAATTTGGTATGATCTATGATGTAAAGTTATGTTGATTTGTATGCACTGATCCAAGAAATGAATGTTCATCTCAAACAGTTCAATATATAGTAAAGCCTGTAAAGTTGACTACCCTAGTAAGCTGACTTGTTTTATCAGCTACAGAATTATTCCTGTTTCATATATATATATCAACCTCTATAAGTTGACCACTGAAGTACTGCACCGTCATGGTAACTTAAACAGGTTTCACTGTACTTTGCAATTTATGATGTACGAGGTTGGTTTCATCATAAATTATTTGTGAGTGATGATGAATGTTTGCTTCTTATTGTTGCTAATGTGATTATTAAGCGAGTTTTTAATACAGTGGTTTTCAGGATTTGTACATTCTTGGAAAACCATGAAAAGTGCTTGAAAAATAGTTTGTTTTTGAGTGCTTGAAAGCCTTAAAGTTTTAAAAGCTAATATCTGTACCTCAGAGCTTGAAGGATGTAACTCACATTATGGTAATTTTAAAGGGGAGAAGAAAAACTTTTTTTCTGGCTCATGTAAAGGATGGGACACACACTCTTTTAACCCCCAATAAAAAATTGCAAAGGATTTTAAAAAAAAAGAATTACATTCACAAGGCTCGATGTAGAATAGGCTTTTGCATACAATACACTTATAAATGGAAAATCACAATTCTTGGACTTTCATCAGTCTGGCTCTGAGGTACAGAAAAAATGCTTGAATTCTGTTGAAATTTATTGATTCAATGTGCTTTAAATTTTTCAAAATCATTTCATTAATGCTAAATCGATATGCCAAATACCTGTGTCCTGAATATATGCTTCTGACACTTGAAATTTCATTCCTTTGCATCCTTTAAATATTTTTATTTTATGGACAAATCATAGTTGTTTAGCTTAAATTAGCTTATTTAATATTTTATTTTAATAAATAATTTAATTTTTGGAAGCATGCCAGCATTTAACATGCTTCCTGAAAAATTGCTTCCCATTCTTGAGATTTTCAATCCTTGTGCATCTTATAAATATTTCATATTTTGGACAGTTGGAATTTTACACTTGAGTTAGCTTGTTTTACTTTTTATTTTACAACACAAAAAAGTTTTTTGTTTAAATATTTGTTTTTTTATGTTTTTTGAAAGCTTGATATGAATCCTTATTAGCTTATTATTGGCTATTACTGATATTTGAAAAATATGTTTTTATTTTATCAAATGAGTGTGTATTTTAATTTAAAATTTTTGTGTATTTATGTTTGTACTATTTCATGAAGTTGAATTTATATATGTCATGTTATTGTTGTCTGTTAAAGTACTTCATTGAATAACGTATATTACTAGGCAGATTTCTCGGTGA
Source organism: Uloborus diversus (assembly GCF_026930045.1). Classification (NCBI taxonomy): domain Eukaryota; kingdom Metazoa; phylum Arthropoda; class Arachnida; order Araneae; family Uloboridae; genus Uloborus; species Uloborus diversus. Next base: position 105,527,363 of record NC_072733.1, read on the forward strand.
TGGGGAGGGGATCACCTTTGTAAATTAAAGTTCTAACTCAAATGTTCAAAATATGCATTTATTTCAAAAATATAAGTATTTCTTTTGTCATGTGTATTTAAATTAATATTCAAAGTGGGCTCAAGTTTACATTTGGGGTATTAATCATTTTTGCAACATTAATTATTTTTTTTGGTATCGCAACTTCTATAAAATATTTTCTTTCTTACTAATTCTTAAAGTTACTTGAAAACAGTTACAATGTTTTGGTGGCAGAACAGCTTACACATACATATCATTGAGTTGCATACTTAGCATACCAATACATTATTTGCAAGGCTCAAATACCGTATATACTCACGTATTAGTCAATCTTGGGTATAAGTCGACCCCCCTCCATTTAGGAGGAAAATGGGGAAGCAATCCAAAACCTGTGTATAAGTTAAGCACCACTTTCACAAAAAATCAGTAACTTTTTGCCGCTAATTTTGAATATAAACGTTGTAAAAAGGAGGAAAATGGAATGCAATGAACATTTTTATGTTAAAAACGTCCGATTATTATTCTTTTGCACAATAATGGTTTACTTCTGCAATCGTGATTTTTGTAAAGGGTTTGATTTCACTGTTACGATTTTTGTTGATTGTTACTTTTATTTCAAATAAATAGCAATAAAATTCTGCGCTGTAGCCATATTATATATTAATTTTAGAAAAATAAGCATTAATTCATAATTGTCGAGAAAATTCGCGAATATGGCGATTCCTGCGTTTTTTGCGTAGTCAGCAGTTTACTGTAACTATATTTAGACTTTATTTCACAGTCAGACCATGTACAGTTATAGCAGAGTGTATGAGTATTTAATTCTGCTTAAAAGAGTTGAATTAAAATCAGGAAAATTTTCACTCTTTCAAGAGTTTTTGTACTAAATTTCTCCACCTATACACAAGTATATACAGTATTTTAAAACTTAGTAAATTTGGTTTCTTCTCATGAAGTTCAAAGCACTAATGACTCTGCGATTATGGAGTTGTTTTTCAATTATGAGCTTGTTGATGCATGAAACTATTATTTAAATGTAAAGGATACAAAATAAAACAACATGGGATCTGCTCCCTTTGACAGAGTTTTTCAGAAATTTTTAGAGAAACTTTTGATGCAGTAGATTTTTTATCTTATTAGTAGATCAAAGTTTTTCTTGCTGTAATAAATACATTTTTGTTTTCCTATACTTTTTATGGTATTTCTTATTTTTATATGTTTAAATTAAATAAAATCTGTATATAATACTTATAGTGCAAATTTGTGGCAAAACCTTAAGAAATATTTTTTAAATTTTGAAAAGTGCTTAAATTTCTTTCCCCTGAAGAGTTAGAACTCTGGTTTTTATCAAAAAACTAAAAAAATTTCAATTTCTGTCACATTCCTGTTCAAAATATATAAATATATAATTTTTTTCTTCCAATTTTAGATTTAGGATTATTTTCAACAAAATCACTTATTGAAGCCAATCCAGATCACTCTATAGAAGTGAGAACGCAGGTAAAAAAAACTTTTCATTACTTAATAATTTAAGCATTCGCATGCAAAAACATCTCTGTAGTATACATTTTAAAATTATATTTTCTTGCAAATTGGTTGTGAAAAGCAAAACTCTTAATAAAAAATGATTTTAAAGCACTCTACAAATTTTCAGAGTAACAATAGACTTTGGCACTTAGATCATGCTGTTAATATATTAAAGTTTTGCTGTGGTCAGACCTTCACTTGGCATTTAACCCATTATAATCTCTTTTTCTCCTCTTTTTAAAAGTAATCTCCCCACGCTTTTTTTAAGCTCTTAATTTCATCTTAGAAATATGGTAGACAGTTAGTATTATCTTCTCTTTATTTTCTCTTTTAACATTGTGCAGAATAAGTACTTTGTAGTGCCGTAAATGTGACAAACACAAGTCACTACAGTAAATTTGTGGTTATCTTCCTTGGGCAGATAAACCACAGTATCTGCAAAAATGAGTTCCAGATGTTTGAAGAAACGTTTCTGATCCAACACAAACAACAGGGAAATGTTGGAATCTAATGTTTTTTTCCCTGTTTTTTTTTTTTTTTTTTTTTTTTTTTTTTTTTTTTTTTTAGCAGAAACCAAATGTGCAAGCTTGTAGAATAAAGCTATTGCACAATAAATGACAAAAATGCAAAAAAAAAAAAAAAATCTTGGTTTCATTGAGTTTATTAGAGATTATATGATTATATGAAGATTATTTTCTTTGATAAATGTATGTTTCACTGGAAAGTACAATTAACTTTCGATAGCTCCAAATCCCAGGGAACCAGCTGAAACATTCAAGTCATTGGTAGTTTGAGTTATAGGAAGTTCCCACAGCCTTCTACAAGAGTTTGAGACGCAAACACTGTGAGATAATATTATATTCAAGATATAAGGCTTCGAGCTATTGAGAGTTGACTGTAAATATTTATTTGCTGCATATTCTATGGCATCCTGTTATTCTTACCATTTACAAGATTTTTTTTTCTTTTTTTTTTTTTAAATGTTTAAACAGTGGAAATAAATAAAATCAACTTTGCATATACTATAGTATTGTACAATTTGTAGCCTGTGTTTGAAGTACCAGAAGTAATTACTCTTTGCATCCTACATATACTTACAGCTCATGCAGTCTTCTGATGAGAATTGGGATCCAGAAAGGAGGAAACAAGTTTGGCGTTGCGAAAGTCATCGATCACATACTTCAATTGCACGTTATGCACAGTATCAAGCATCATTCTTTCAAGAATCTTTAAGAGTGAGTTTTTTTCCTTAGACTTTCTTACGGTAAACTGGGCCGTTTTGGAGCGTTAATGTTTTGCTTTTCAGTCAAATTATTCATTGACTTTCATTCATCATATTATCATTACAAAATGGAGTAACGGTTTTTTAATTGTGTTTGGGCAATTCCACAAAAATATCAACATGCGCATCAAAATTTCAATATTAACAAAACTATAAGTATTGTGTATCATTTAAAAGCTTGAAATTTATATTTTAAAAGTGTACCAAGTTAAATCTTAATTTATAATTTTTTGTATAGAAAATAAGCCGTAATATATGCCTATGTCTTTTCCGGATTTTTTGGGGAAAATTTGGCATGTCGTAATCAAATTCAGCTTAAAAAGTACAATAATAGAGGGGAAAATATCTTTTTAAAAATTAAAACACTCCTGTTTGTGAAAATTGCAACACCACGAAGGACTTACATGAATGAGCTGAAATAAGGCAGGAAATGTAAAGTATGGCATGATATGCAAATGATTAGAATTGCAGACCGGTAGCGCATGCGTATGCTGAGCAGCGCCCTCTGAACGGTGAATTGAACCAAATATAAATAGATGGCTGTAGCGAAGCGTGTTTGATTATCGGTGGTTATATGCTAGAGTAAACGTTAACTGAATATTTACTATGCCTCTTCGATGAAAGAAAGCGAAATTTGAGCAAATTTCGGAGTTTGAACGGGGCAGAATCGTCGGCCTTCGTGAAGCTGGATTGTCTTATCATGCAGTAGCTGCTCGTGTACAGCGTAACAGCAGCACAATCATGCGTGTTTGGAAGCAGTGGACGGCCAAGGGTTGGAAATCCGGGAGTGGACTCCAAATTTTGACGTCAGCTTGCGATGAGACACCTGGTGCGTATGGCGCTGACAGACGGCACAGCTTCTTCTAGACAATTGGCAGCACACTGTTCAACAGCTACAGGTGTTTCATTGTGTCCTTCATCAATTTGGAAACGTTTGCTGCAGCGTGCGCTGCACGCAAGGATTTCTTCATACAGGATTCCGCTTACGCAAAACCATTGCCGCCTGCGGCTACAACGGGCCAATATACATAGGAGCTGACTTGCTGATTGGCAGCAGGTCATCTTTTCTGACGAATCTCACTTCAATTTGTGGAACCATGATGGCTGAATTTGTGTCAGGCACTATGCCAGTGAACGGCACATTCTGGAGTGCATTATCGAACGCCACAGTGGACGAACACCTGGATCTGAGATGCCATAGCATATCATGGACGATCCCAATTGCTACCAATTGTGAGCAATTTGAACAGTACCCAATATGTAAACGAAGTTTTACAGAACCAAGCTATCTATTCCCTTCCTGCAAGAATTGCCAGGGGCTGTATTCCAGCAGGATAATGCCCGTCCACATGTCGCTAGGGCTGTCAAATCCTACCTTGATTCACAGCAGGTACAGCTTCTTCCTTGGCCTGCATATTCCCCAGATATGTCACTGACTGAACATGTGTGGGATTTTGTTGGGCGGCGTCTCGCTCGTGATCCTCGTCCTGTTGCTTCGACAGACAAACTTTGGTTGTGCATTCAAACAATATGGAATACTCTTCCGCAGGCAGATATTCAAATTTTGTTTCACTCCATGCCGGGTTGTGTAGCAGCTCTTATTGCGGCGCATGGTGGCCACACAAAATACTAATTTCTATCTCTTTTTATTGTTTGTTTGGTTTGAAAATGTAATCATTTATTTGTATCATTGCCACTCAACTGTGTATTAAATTTCATTCAACTACGATGCTTCCTTCATGGTGTTGCAATTTTCACAAACAAGAGTGTATTTTGGGGTTTATGTTTCAAAATACTAATCGTTTTGCTGTGTGAATGTCTGTCAATTACCCGTCGAATTGCCCATTTAGTAATTTTGCCCGAAATACTAGTGCTGTTGCTTTGTTTGATCATGTGCCAAATGCCATTTTCAAGTTTTTATAAATGATTTTTAATCAAATGAGATACATTGAAAAAAAAATTCTCTCAAGTTAATGTATGTTTTTTCTTCATAAGCTCAATTTCAGTTGAATTTTATTCATGGAGTTAGCATTAAAAGTTTCTTCTTTCTTCTTTTCCCAGGAAGAGCAAGAAAAAGCTCAATCTGCAGCCCATACTACTCGTGAGTCTGATAGTGACTCAAACTCATCTCTCTCACGGTATGGTTGGACACTTGGTTTGCTTAATCATTTTTCTCATTTCTTATGATTCATCAAATAATAGCTATTTTAAATTGATTTTAGGAGTAAAAAAGGAAGGAAAAATGGTGTTTTTAAAACCATTAAATTTGGAACCAATGTGGACTTGTCAGATGAAAGAAAATGGCGAGCACAGCTGCAGGAGCTTACAAAATTACCTACTTTTTTTAGGGTAAATACCTTTATCTCAACTATTAGAACAGCTCAATTACTACAGTAGAAGTATTTTTTAGTCAATTTTTTTAACCCTCAGCTATTCTTACATATATTTTCTCATTCAAAATATCACTAATAATGATTATTAAAATCAGCATGACTTGTTTAAATTAATCTTTCCTAATAGAAATTGCTTGTTTCCTAACATTTCTGCATTTTAATGATAAGGCTTTAATTAAAACTCATTCATAAATAATAAGAATCATTAAAATAATGAATAAAAACCTTCTTTTTTTGATGAATTTTTATTAAAAGTTAGATGTCATTTCTTATACATCTGTTGTATTTACATAGATTTTTCCAGGCTCCAAGAATTCTATCGTATGTTGGTTAATTGAACTGTTTATTTCTAAAGCCAGTCAAGTGCCAATCTCTAAAATTTTGAAAAATCATTTTTAGCATCCTGTTTAGTTTCTATCATTATAACTATTTTAAACTGTAAAGGATACTCAGTTAGGTATATTTCTTTCAGTAAAAACTGTTATCTCTTTAGCATATTTTTATACATTTTATATTATTTTGACATTTGGTTTCTGAAATGAACAATTCAATTATAGAACAATTGGACAGCGCTTATCCCTCCTGCAACTTTTTTGAAACACCTAAATTAACATTTTTGAAGTAGAATTGGGGGTGGGAGCAAAGCGCTCAAACATCTAGAAACATCAAATTATGTAGAAAAATGTCCTACAAAGTCCCAAAGGGGAAACTTAGGTTTCCTTTTTACGTGTTTGCATGTGCGCAATGCAAAGGAGGGTAATGTGTTTATGAGTCTATATATGTTTGTTCCTATGTGGCGTTTTAGATGCTAAATGCATTGGTCAATTTTAATGATTCTTATGTCAATCGATTTGTCTTAACCTTGGAAATCTTACTAAACACATGACAGTAATCAAAATTCACCATATCAACAACCAGTCATCATATTGTCAGTTCGGGGACAAATGCAGGTAGCGTTTTCTCAGCTTGAATTTTTTTTACTAAGTCAACTAATTCGATTTTCATCTCCAAGAAGTTGCATTTGTGTTTGTCGGGATTTGGGGGACTGAGTTTTGCAACATGTGCTTTCTTGATGGGCTTTTATAGTTTTGCATGAAAGATTTGACTGACGATGTTTCTAAGCTGGCGCCATCATAAGTTATACAGGCTGTTTATATAGCTGTGTTTGACTTAAGTTCACACATTTTTGCTAAAGATCAATCATGTGTAACTTTAAACTAAATTAGGTCCCTAAAGGGACTAATAATCAGTAGTTTAGACCTTTGCAAGTTACTTAATAATCCTCAAAATATAAACTCTCTCTTAATGTCAAGGTTGCAAAATTTATTGTCCTATAATCATAATAACTAAATCAATGAAAATTAACTAAAAAGTGTAAAATAAAAAATTATTAAATAAAAACAAAAAACCCGACTGCATAAAAACCAAAAAAACTAAAAAGAAAAAAAATATAAGCCCAGTAGTTGAGAATGTTATTAAGTACTACTGAAGAGAACTAAACCATTAAAATACTTTTATAATCGATACACACATCAGACAAATCATAAATTCAAAAGCAGAATAGAAGGATCAACAGTCAGGGGCCCATTCTTTTTTGTCAAATCAAGGAATTCTGTGAAATTTGAATAAGTTATCAGTAGTGAATAAGTAGCCCTCATAGATGGAGAAGTATGGAAGTATTTTTGTTTGGGCGATAAGCATATGTTTTTGGGGGTATGAGAGTTAATGAGAGGTGTGAAACAAAAAGTCTTTCTCTCGACTAGGCCTAAACCAGCTTTTAAGGTTTCTTTTTGGAATGCTGGTGGTTGAACAAGTTGCTTGAATTGAAGACTGATTTTAAATCAATTGATCAACATTTGTAACTATTGCATTTTAAATAGTCAAAAAATTTTAATGTAATGGGCATTGTTAAGAGTGGTGCCGCAGACACTAAAGAATGTTTTAACATACCTGGATATCTGAAGTTTGTGTTAAAGCGTTTAAGACAAATTGCCACTGGTATTATTGTTTTTGTAAAACTTTCACTAAAGGTAAAATTAACAGCATCTCTCCAGATGACTGCTGAGGATACATTAGAATTTGTGCAAATCCATGTTTAAAGACAAGATACTCAATTTAAATTATTCATGCTGTACAGTTCTTCAAAGAATAAACCTGACTTTGAGAGAATATTCGTGATTGGGATTGTAAATCACTTATTCTTGGAGATTTCAATGCTCCCTCAGTTGGTAGTGTAGTTGAACATCATACTTATTTAACACTAGAAAGACGGCGTTTTGTGTATACCTAGAAAGACTAGCAGCGGTCACTTTGACCACCATACTGAAAAGATTGGAAATTTCCTCCTTTCGGGATTCTTAACCATAGAAAAGATATGTTTTAACATATCAGAATTTGATTTAACAATATAGTCTGCAAATAAGTCTCAGATAGCTTTTTTTTTTTTAATTTTATGTTCGATCAAGTCAAATACATGCTTTACACAATTGGCATTGAGAAAGAGCAAATTTGTACAAAAAAGAGGAAATTTTCTTAGCATATAATAACTAAAAGTACTATAATCAACCATGCATGTGTTTGGTGTAAAGAAATTTTGAATAACGCAAGATACCGTACATTACTATCTTTTACAGTGTTTCGAAATACTTATATTATCAGGTCACCTGTATATTAGCCATTGACGTTTTTTTTTTTTTTTTGGCAATCAGAACAAATGCTCATAGATTTATTTCTGCACACAATTTTAATCTTTTTCCTAAGGTAGATACTTATTTACATGCAGCACAATTGATCGGTGGAGGTAACCTGGAGGAAATTAGAGAAATATTTGCTTTATGTTTTTGAAAATTTCCCCCTTTTTTTCGGCGTTGGGTCCTTTTCCCCTTTTGTTTCACTGCTTTTTATATACTGATCATCAGTTTTTATTAGTGAGGTTCTTCTGATTCTAACTCAGAAGAACAATCCTTTTCCACAAATCTAGGCTCTGAAAAATATTCGCAATAATCTCATGAAAGCTAACTATTCTTCGCTAGGAATATGTTTCTCTTCAGATAAGTCAGACTGTTCATTCAAACCATAATCTATTTTAGATAAATCTGCAACAGTTTCAGGAATTGATGCTCCTATAAGTTTTGCTTGTCAATGGTTCTTCTCGACATCATAAAGATAATTATGTGACTAAGCACTTCATTATTATCTAAGAAAACAAAGGTCAATGTCTCAAGCAAAGCACATGTTTTGGGGCACAAAAGTATTCCAGCAAACATTTTTGGAATTTACCTGTTTATATTTACTTCTTTTTAGACCCAAAGTAATTTCACGTGTCCAGTCACATGCTTTTCAAATTTACCTTTCTCAACTTTCCCCCCTGTGCAGATAGCAGAAAACTGAAACCATGCAACCAGCAGGTGTTTCGCATTTTCCTAACAATTCAAAGAACTAAACTTTGACCAAAGAACAAAATGACCGTAGTCAGTCTTTCTAGGTATAAACCTTTATAGCGACTATAATAATAACCCTAAAGAAAAAAAATACTGTTGTAAGATCTTAATAAATAGTTAGGAAAAGTCAATGAAGGAAAAAGAGTTTGAAAATTAAACGCAGCAAATATGAGCATTTGAAAATCGTTTGCGGTTAGACGGTCGAAAGACGGAGCGGTCAAAATGACCGCTTCCGTCTTTCTAGTGTTAAATCATATTGATTTTATTGAAAGTAAAGAGGACTCTCCAACTGTCCTGTCTTTCAGTAGAAGTGTCTCCCATCCTGATCTACTTCTAGCCCATCCCACTTTTAAATAAAATCAATCATTAATTAATTAATAGTCTGGGTCATGCTAGTCATAAATTGGAAGACATAGATTCCCTTGTGGGGAACCATCATTAGGACTATATCATTTGCTATTGATAATTTAAAAAACAATCCGGAACACAACATGGTGTTTCTTATTGATTCACAAGCAGCTATTTTGTCACTGACAAGTACAAAAGTATAATGAAAATGCTCATGTCCAACTTAAGAAAACTAGGAAGTGTCGCACTCCATTAGATTTCGAATCTTCGTTACACTTTCGGAAATGAGTAGGCAGATCAACTTGCTAAGGCTGGATCTCTGATGATCCAGATTCTCCTCTGCCTTTGCCTAACGTTAAATTATTTTTAGCAAACTAAAAAATAACTTGAGCTCTTCATATACAGTTGACTCTCTGTTTAACAACTTTCAAGGGACCACAAAAAATCGTCCTTAAGTAGAAAGCATCCTTAAATAGAATGCTTTTAACACTGTAGTGCTTTCGTGTAATCACTGAACATGACTATTTGCAAAAACATCTGCATAAAATTGGAATAAAACTCACTCTGTTGCCCTCTGTGTCACCAGGGTGAGACGGAAGATGATCTTCTCAGGAATTGCCCGATTATTTTAAAATTTATAAACAACAACTTTAAGGACACTAAATTTTATTCACATTTTTATGCTTCTTCTTCTTACTGGGCTGCTCGTTGATTAATAGTAGAAATGCCGCAGATGGGCGTAAGATTAAAATATATGGCCTGAGATAAAGATTCATAAAATTACTTCAATTATTTTTGTGACTTTTTAAACTTCATTTCAGGTGTCATATTTCAGAAAAATGTATTTCCTTTTTTTTTGTACTGAGAAAGTTTTTATGTACTAAGATCCCAAACTGTACATTTTTGTAAAGTGAAATGCGCAAGACGGTTCTAAAAAGTGTTTTTAATTTTCATTTGATATCTTTAGGTGGTTTCTGCTGGAAATATGCTCAGTCATGTTGGTCACGTAATTCTTGGCATGAACACTACTCAATTGTACATGAAAGTCCCTGGTTCGCGTACCCCAGGTCATCAAGAGAATAACAACTTTTGCTCAGTAAATATTAATATTGGCCCAGGAGATTGCGAATGGTTTGGTGTTCCAGAGCCATACTGGGGTATCATGAATAAATTGTGCGAAAGGTAATTTTTAAAATAACATTTCAGGGTTCTCAGGGCTCCTTGAAAATCCTTAAAAGTGCTTTATTTTAGTGCTAGGTTGTAAAGTGCCTTTGGAAGTGCTTAATTTTTAGCAAAAATTTTTTTATTTTTTGACAAAGTGCTTTAGTTTTGATTTTTTAAGTAAGTCTTTATAAAATGAAAAATTCTGTCATTTTTTTCCCAATCATTTCTTTCTGTATTATTTCAAATTCAATTGTTGATTTCTTTTACTGGAATTTCACATTTCAAGAATTATGACGGTTACTTTGTTAATGAGATTTCAATTATTTTTTTTCTTGCCAAATTTATATCCAATATTTTCAAAAAGCCTTCCCTGCTCCCATTTTCTGTGTCCTTTTTTCATTTGCAAAAACTGAAATGCAGCAAAGAAGTTAATTTACTTTGCATATCTCACCAAAATTCATTGAACGAACATTTTTAAGCAATTGCATAAATACCCATTTTTTCCTGCAAAAATGTTTGCAGACTTATGTAGACTTTTTTTTCTGGTCTTTTCCCTTGTATAATTGTAATTTTTTATTTGAAGTTTTGAAACTACTTTAAAACTTTTAATATTATTAAGTCTTTTCTACTATTATTATACTTTGTTATTTTAACACTTTAATCACATGTATGTGGATAGGAAAAATCAAAGTTCTTTGTGCCCAGAGTTTAATTTAGTTTTTAAATGCTTTATTAATAAATTCTTATAATTTTTTTTATGCTAGTGTTTTAAATTATCGATCTAGAAACACAAACCTTAGGTCAGTTTTTTTAAAAATAATTTTTAAAGGCAATATTGAACCTTTCTGCAAAATCATAAAACGCTCCACAAAACCACTGTTGACGGTTCTCAAATCCTTTGTGTAACAATTTCAATCCTTTGCATTTTTGTTCTCAATATTCGTTTACGCTGTTGTCTTAGTTTTTGAATTTCATTCAACTGAAATTTATATTTTCTGTATTTTTCTGTTTGTTTCTGGGATCTTCAGGCAAAGAAAATATTATGATTTACCAAGAACACAAAGAAATCACCCTAGTTGGAGCACAAGTAGGGTGCTTTAAAGTGCTTTATTTTTATTTCCATTTTGAAGTGGGAAACCTGTTTTCTAGTAGAGAAATTTTTCCTCACAAGAAAAATTCAAGCAGGGATTTGTATGAATATTATTATAGTTCTGTCTCCAAAATCCAGACATCTAAAGTCTGAAAACCTCTAAAAGCCAAACTTTACAAATAGTGCCTAAATCCAAAGATAGATGGTGCCATCAATCACTTGGTTAATTTTTTTGCTAATACCATGATTGTAATCTATGAAGTAGGAAAAGTCAAATTTTAGCTTATACTCGAGTTGCAAAATTTTTTCGTTCTATCTTCATCCAAAAGTAGGATGCACATTATTATTAGTGCACATTCGGGCATACAGTACAAAGCTGAAACTCAGGACATTTTTAACTTGTACATCACTATCACAACCTATTTCTTCTCTAAGGAAGCATAAATTAATAAAGGTGCCAATTTCAAACATATTCCAACTTACATTTTTGTTTGTAAGCACATGAATTATTTAGACATTTTTACCCAATTAATATATAATGGAGATTTCTGAAATTTACCTAAGACCATCTGTTGCTGAGAATCGCATTTAATAATGAAGACAATTTTTACCAATTACTTGATTTAAAATTGAATAATAAAAATGGGAAAAATAAACATAAATGAAGATAATCTTTGTTTGTTTTTTTAGAAATGGCTCTAACTTTCTGCATGGATCTTGGTGGCCAATTCTAGACGACTTGTTTGCAGAAAGTGTACCTGTATATCGGTTTTTACAAAGGCCGGGTGATCTCGTTTGGGTGAATGCTGGCACTGTGCATTGGGTTCAAGCTGTAGTGAGTGTACAATTTTAAATTGTACTGTTTTTAATGATGAAAGTAATTTCATATATGTCCGTGTACCTATGAATGTATTTATAGAAATATCTTCTTTTTTTAAATACTTTGTACAACCTGTAAAATGTCTTATTTTGTAAAAATTTCCAAGAAAATTTATCAAATTTATTTATTTTTCTTAGAAAATAACTGCAATAAATGCAATTCTGTTCTCTTTTTTTCTTAATGTATCTATAAAGCTTCCTTTGCTTGCTCTTTTCTTCAAGAAGCTTTCTTTCAATTCAATAAACGTAAGGAGCCTAAAAATGATGCTGTAATTTATTGTGATAGAAAATCATACTAACAAAATAGAAAAATAAAGTACAATCTTCACAAGCCTTTATTATGTGATCTGGATAAATCTAACTCATATCTTATACATGCAATGTGTGCAGAGCATTAACTAAAGTGACACCTTCTTGCTCAAGGCAGATTATCTAATATTTCTGTTGGATGCAAACTTTTTTGTGTGTGCAATTAAAAGCCCCACAATTTGCATAAGCTTAAGTAAAATGCTATTGCTGTAGCCAAAGTTTCAAACAATACCTTAATATTCTAACAATAGTTTAATTAATATCTAAAATATTACTAAAATTGATGCCTAATTTTCTGTCTTGCATATCAATTAGTATTATCTCAGTTGGTCTTGCAAATTTTAGCATTTAACTTAAGATATTTTTTTTGTTAAATCGCATGTATGTAAAATTTCATTTCCTCTTAGCTTTAAGTAAAAAGAAAAAATAATAAAGGTCAATTCATTTGCATCAATTTTAAGATATCTTTATCTGTTTAAACATCCAAGCAGTATTGAGATTTTGCTTTAAAGATGTTTGCATTTTGAAGGATGTGACACCAAAAAGGGGATGGGGCAAAGACAAGTCACTATACCATATTTTTGGGAGTATGCATTGCACCTCTTGTAAGCGCCACATCGTAAAACTTTCTAAAGGAAGAAAAAATTTCATTGTATGCCTCGCACCCATCATCAGCACCACACTCAAAGTTAAGCAATTTAAGAGCAATATTAAAACAATGAAATCCCATTACAGCGAACTTGAAGGGACCGCAAATTTTGTTCGTTGTAACAGGAATTTTGTTTTACTGGAATTCAAGTAATGCAATGACAATGAAATCTGGTCTGAAAATGTATTTTGTTAAAATGGATATTTCGTTGTATTAGTATCCATTGTAATGGAATTTTGCTTTAGTTAAGAAAACTGGAATGCAGTTTAAGCAAATTAAACATTCTGAAGATGTTTGTTAAATAATATATTTACTCATAGTTTAGGATCTTAAATCCACCAGCCACAGGCTTTATAGATTTTCAGATCGCTGGTGAACATTTCAGTGTGGTGGATGTAAAAACATTTAACGATCCCATTAATAGGTGTTTCAAATTGCAATCTTTGTGGCCAATTCACGTCCCCTTTGTGAGAGAATAACCATTCTCTCAAATCATTCATGCACAATGCGCGTTGTGACGTCCACTGTGTGCCATGTAGCACCGTCCTGCTGGAACCACATGTGTCGTTTGTTTCTATATCGTTAAGTTTGGACCAGGGAAATTGGTTGTCATCGTTTTTTAGTGCTCACTGTTGACTGATGGCCTCATGAACTTCCTTTTCAAAAGAGTATGAACCAGTGCATCCACCGGCCCAAAATCCCCACCTGTGAAGGGCTACCCCATCTGCCGTGAAATGGGCGAAAGGCATGCAATCCTTGCTCAAACAAACACTCATTTTGATGATAAAGTTTTATTATTTGGACATGCTGCTCAATTGCATTACTTGCCATGGGGGTTTAGCATCAGTGAGTGAATAATTAACAGCAGATTAGATAGATGTTAACAAAACAACATGGACATCTAGGCCACCAACATCTAACTGCACCAATTGAAATATATTTTAGATTAAAATACATAAAATATTACCTTTATTAACTTTGAAGGTTGATTATAATTTTTAACTTAGTGAATTATCTCTTCTGAGCCTTGACTTTTACTTCTTTGTGGTTTTAAATTCTCTTCATAAAGTGTTACATAATGAAGGAGAAAACAATTCTATATTGTCAGTAGCTTTATTCTATTTCTTCCACATAGATTATATATTTGTCAACATTTTTTATATTTCTTTCTTGTTTAACAGGGATTTTGCAATAATGTTGCCTGGAATGTGGGACCATTGAATGCAAAACAGTACCAATTAGCTGTTGAGAGATATGAATGGAACAAACTTGAAAATTATAAATCAATTGTTCCTATGGCCCATTTGACATGGAATCTTGCAAGAAATCTGAAGCTTTCAGACCGGAAGCTGTTTGAACAAATTAAGTAAGCCATCATGACTTAATAAGTGAAATGTGCCATTAATGGAGCTTTTCAGTATATAGCCTTATTTTGCATTTTTCTCTCATAAAAAAATAAATTAAAAAAAAATCTGCTTATTATGTATTTTTTTACTGCTGCAAATAGTTTCAAACACTCAATTGATAATAAGAAAGGTATTTTTCATTTGAATTGCATGGTTTCATAAAACATACATTTTTTGATTGGATATATTTATTTGAATGTTTGTCAAAGAGTTAGCACATTTGATCCTTCTCTTGTGCATTTGAAACAGCATTCTAGCTTATGATTTAAACTTAATCTTACAGTTAGAGTTAATGTTTTCAGTACTGAACCAAAAATACAATTCCAATGCTGGGTATTTTAAAAAAGCAGCATACTGATATTAATACAGATATTTAAAAGGTTTTCAAAAGGAACAGAAACATGTTTAGTTTTACTGCCATATTTTATAGTTTTATGCAAAAAATGCGTGAGCAATTAAAATAAAAGCAATTTTGTTGTGAACAGTTAGGACTTGTAAAATGATAGAATGTATAATATAATGAAATAGTAATAATAATAAGATGAGTATTATAATAATTTATAACAAAACAGTAAAAATTACCTGTTATAGTATGATAATGCAAGAAGGAATTTTTAAAAAGTTATGAAATGTATAAGCATTATAATGAAAAAAGTCAATAGCATTATGAAGTTCAGTAATTCTGTTGTGTTGTTTATTAAGCAGGAGTGCACCCTCCTTAAGAGCAAGCCACTCCCTAATTATTGCAAAGACATCTCAAAAGCAAGAGCCCCCCAAAGGGAAAAATACCCCTTAAATCACCCCCTTAAAATTTTAATGCTGCAGCACTGTATAATTGCTCAGACATTGGAGTGTCTTGATCTTAAGCAATTGTAACATAAAATACTTAGGCAGAACCACTGTTAATTAGTCATCCTTCTGACATACTGCATCCACATCCAGTTTTATTGAAAGCAGAGCTGATGCAGCTTTACATATCATACATAATACATATATAAGTCAAATACATTATGTATATAAGTCAAATTTCCTATCAGAAGAATAATGTAAAGCATATACAGTGACCGCCGCTTATTAAAATCACATTTGTTCTCAGGACATTTAATTTTATAAAGTTGCTGATTTTATAAACCGGCATATCTACATTTAAAAAAAACGGAAGGTTTTAAAATTTAAGTACTTTAAAAAATGGTATGAATTACGTCATTTTTTTTTGTTTTAAGTATTTCAAAATATCATTTTAACTAAACATAAGGTGTTTTTTTTTTCAACACAAGGGTCTTGGCTTATTGCAGTATGGGAAACAGAATTGGAGTACAAAGACACAATATCTTTTGAGATTTTATTAAATGTTTTGTAACGTTCAACATTATATTATCTTCTTTCATCGAAAGTGCATCTTATATCATCAAGCGCTTTTCTATTATCCATTGAAGAGGGAAATTTGGCACTGAAATTTCCTCCTCTTCTGAAGCATATTCCTTCACTTCCTAGTGTTTTTTTTAATCAAATTTTTACTTATAATGTCCAAAATTTTGATTTTATAAAACGGCGATAATGATTTTATTAAAGGATGGTTTTAACAAGTTTTGGTATAGCAATGATTCTGTTCTTCCAGATATGATTTTAAAAAGCGGCTGATTTTATAATCCAGTGATTTTATTAGTGGCGGGTACTGTAATTGACTTCTGAACTGGATTTTTTATTTCAAAAATGGTTCCATAATTAAGGACAAGTGCTCTAGCTTGTTTTAGAGTTCAAAATGATCAAAAGTTCTTTTAGCATTTTAATAAGTACTTATCTTTGTATGTGTAACATATTGAAGTTATGAATGACAACAGTCTTAAGAGTCAAATCTTAAAAACAAAAAAATGCTCATGATATAGATATTATTACTTAAGTATTATTATTAGTTGGTTAATATGGATGCTGATGTTGGATTCAGTTTTGATAAAATAATAGTTGAAATATTATTGTATATTCGTTATGGCATATTAAGAAAACATAATAGTATAACGACATTTCTCGAAGGGAAATGTGGAAATGTTTGATCATCTAAATAAAATTTCCTGTTTCCATATTTTCTGCAGATATTTCTGTTACCAGTATGTATCTTAATATAAAGTATCAAACTTCTAGATGCAATTTCAAGCATCAGATATGATGTTAAAAGCATTAAGTTTTCAATGCATAAATTATATACATATTTTTTAAATGTTTTTTGCATAAAAAAGTAAAAAATAAATAATTAAGTAAAAAATAAAAAATCAACATTGGCCTACACAAATTGTTGTTTTGCATCTACGAGGGCAAATCAAAAAATCTTTGCGCCTATTTTTTATTCACCTAGAGCAGGTACATACAGGTATTTGCAAATATACGCAGTGTACTACGTACCTTACATTATTTCTCCACATAGTCACCACACCAGTTCAGACATTTGTCCTATTGCAGCACTAAATAAGAGATCCCCCTGTGGTAGAACTCTTCCAACTGCCTGTGGAACCACCGTCGGACCGCGTTCTTGGCTTCTTCGTCACATGTGAATCTCTGTCCTGCAAGAAAATTTCTTCCGGGAAATGAAAATCTGAAAATCACTAGGGCAAGGTCTGAACTGTAGATGCATTTCCCTGTGAATTGCTATGGGCTCCCTTGCTACATAGAAAACAAATAACACTTTGCTGCGCATAAGCTGTGGATGTCTAAAGAACAACTGTCATCTTAAATGACTGATAGCAACTCCGCTCTCCCGAGCAAAAAGCAGATACGGCTGGCGCGGTTCAAGGAACTGTCACTGCTGGGAATGTATATGTTTGCTTTGTATTCGCAGTCGTATTTCAGCTCAAAAACATAGGCGCAAATACGTTTTGATTTGCCCTTGTATTTTTAAGCACTACCATGGAATTATATTCTGAAGTGAAATATACTATTTTTATGATGTTGCTGTGCTTAAAAGGCCCATCTCAATACATGACTTAAAATTTAAAAAATATGATTTTTCATTACTATATTATTTTCCTCATAATGTTTTGTTCACGTACATATAAATTGGTTATATCCTAGGTACTTAATGGTTTATATATTTTTCCTACAGATACTGCTTATTACGAACACTCAGACAATGCCAAATGACATTAGAATTTTTAAAAGAGCTAAAGAAAGAAGTCAAATGGCATGGAAGAGGGAAAAATGAAGCTGCACATTACTGCGTGGGGTGTGAGGTAAAGTTTGTTATAGATTTTACCAATTGAAAGTGATTCTTCTTTTAATCCTCATAAAGCATACAGAAAAGCAAGTGAAATATCCTAAATAAGACTTATTCAAGATATTATGACATAAGAAAAATATCAGTAAATTCTGGAGATTTATTGCTCATCTCCTGATATGACAGACATTTTCTTTCATCACATTTTTTAAAGCACATGAAATGTGAGACATAAAATTTAAACTGAGTAGAGAAATAGTAAATCATAAACAATAGCACTAAGGTAAAAGCCGGAATCTAACTTATTGCTGCAGGGGTAGGAGTTGGACTATATTTCCTATATTTTGCAACAGCAACTGTCTTACATTTCCTATGTTCTCATAGTTTGTTGTAAATATTTTTAGAAAATGACTATTGCAAGAACTGTAGGTCAATTGATTCACACTTTCTTTCAAGGCTTGAAAAAAATAATTCAAGACTGCTTAAAACTGAGATACAGTATAACCCCTGATTTAATCATTGTCAAGGGACTGGAAAAAGTTATCCTTAAATCAAGGATATCATTAAATTGAGGAGCATATACATTCAATGCAGGCCAGACCAGTGAAATGTATCATTAAATTGAGGAAATTGTTAAATCGGCTATCTTTAAATCGAAGTTATACTATATTTGGCTGTTTAAATTTTATTACAAGTGTAGAATACTTTTCCAATATTTAAAAATTGTTTCAAGAGAAAGCTTCAGTGATCAATAAATTTTATGACAAGCTCTTCAAACTATTGATGGTGCTCTTTGTCAATGAGTTAGCATTAACCACAAAATGTTGGGAAGATTTAGCTGATATTAATATGGAAAAATGGCCAATTTCAAATACTTGAATGTAGGTAGGTAACTATGCAAAAAAAAAAAAAAAAAACCTGTATATTCAAAATTTTAATTTTCATGTATTTATTCAAAATTTAAATTTTAATGTCCTATAAATTGCAAGTTGATCACTTCTATCCCTATAGCTGAAGAAATGATGGTATAAGTTAACAATTGCTACTCTATTGAGAATTTTTGTATAATGTTTTTTTTTTTTTTTTTTTTTTTTGCCATAGCAATTGCTCTTCTGTCTAAAACATTTTATATGTGAACAATGTTGTAAATTAGCTCCTGAACCTTTTGTATAATAGAGAGGAAATAAATAATAAAAAAGATATTTAAAACAAATACTACAGTTCATAACACCATTTCAGTTTTAGTAAAAATAACACGCAGGAGAAAACTAGTATAAAAATCATTATACATATAAGTGTGTATAAAAAGTTTTGGAAATAAGTGTTAAAAAAAATTTGTATTTGAGATTGCGATGAAACATCAAAACTAAACTAAGTTCTAAAAAACAACCTGAAAACTCTTTAAAATATTTATTGAAAATTCTATGAAATATGGCTTGAATTTTTTTTAAAGTTTGCCTTAAATATTTCTCGAGCGCCACCACACATCTTCCAGTCCCCGCTGTCTACATTAGTGGAAAAATGGATGTTGTCATCCATTTTTCCACTATTGTAGATAGCGGGATTCCTGAATGTTATTTAGAAACTGCAGATGATCCCTTCTCACAGCATCTAGGGTCCCATGTTGTCATTCTTTTAAGGCAATCGCATAGTCAACTAGTCGGTCAGCAGGAAGCAAAAAATAGCTTGAGTCATAGTTGTGATACAATTTCCATTTGGCATCAGTGCTTCTAATTATAAAAGTTACTGTGCATTAGTTCTAAAAATATACAAGTTATAAATGGAATTAATATTTATGTATTTAAAATATTCGTATTTCTCCTTCAAGTTAGTTGTGTTTCTGTAATCCAATATTTGTTTATGAGGTCTAGATGTAATACTATTAAACTATAAACTTCAAAAAAAAAAAAAAAACTAAATAAATAAGTACTGTTGAACCTCGTTATCACGTCACCTTTGGGACTGTCAAGGAAGTGTCCTCATAGCGGGAGCGACGTCATAACGAGAATGGTTTAAAAATTCACAATTAAACATTAGTTTTTTTTAACAAAGTTAGAGTTTTAATAAAAAAATGGATGTTTTAATGTTTTTAGTTTGATTTAACTGATATAGTTTTGAATTATTGGTGGATAGCACGAAAATTATAAGAAAAAAGTACTTGACTTTTTTTCCCCTTCTAAAATGCTTCTCCAATAAGGCTTAATTCTTAAATAAACCCTCCTACTTTCCACAGAATTCTTTATTTTTGGCAAGAATTTGAGTGGATTTAGACGGCTAAGCTCCACCATTCAAAAGTGGGAAAACACGTTCTAATTCTTTTCTCCATATTTTTGTTCCTTTTGAATATAATGAGGGGCTCTTATCTCTTTTTCTCGTATGGGAGAGACCCCCTACAGCTTAAGGTAGCTATGAGGTGGCATGCGTAGTCAATAATAACACAACTCTATTATCCTTTGTCAGAGTCGGAAATTCCCACAATAATACTTTTCCAGATGTTTTCATTATTTTACTGAGAGTATTTCAATTGCAAAGAAAAATTTGATCCTGTCTAAGCAGCTCAAAGTGCCATTGTAACCGGAGTTTCACCAATTAACAGGGTTGTAAAATCTGGAGCCATATGGCACAAGTTCAGGACTTTGAAAAAGTGACGTGACATCCATAGTGTCATGAAATCCGGGTGTCGGGATAGCGAGGTTTGACTGTACATATCCTCACCTCAGAGCAATAGTAAGACATCTAATCCCAGGAATAACAGTAAGATATCTTACTTTTGTTCTGCAGCAATGATATATTGACTGATAAAATTGAGCCGTTTATGCTAAATATACTATAAATATATATATTAGCTGCATATACTTATGTTCAAACATATTTTACTGCTCCTGTAAAAAGTATATTACTGCATTTGTTATGCTTTTCTGGTTCATCAATCATCATGCTTTAGTGTTCATTCCAATCCTTTATTTTTTTCAGGTTGAAGTGTTTAACATACTGTTTGTAAAGGAAGTTGATAAAAAACATTTGGTTCACTGTTTAGGATGTGCTCGAAAAAGCAGTCCTATTTTAGAAGACTTTGTTATGCTTGAAGAGTACACAATGGAAGACCTAATGGAAGTTTACGATAATTTCATTCTTCACCCTGTATGTTTTTTTTTTTCACTTTCCTATGTGTTTCCATTATGTGATTAACATTTTTAATCATATTTGATGCTTGATAAAATTAAATTAGGTTATTATTTCATGATGTATGCTTTGACTTAATTTAACTAAGCATATCTTTTTCTATTCTCTCTCTCTTTCCAAGTCCTAATACACAGTTAAAACATGATGCACATTCTTAACCTGTCACCCATAAAGTTTCAGTTCAGAGTATCAATGTTACTAGGTCTTAATTTTACAGAAATTATTGAATGGTTTAAATTAAAGAAAGTGTGAGTTATGAGGTAGGATATTTCAATGCTTTTGATGAGTACAAAGGTTAAATCATGGTACTGTTTTAACAGTACCATGTTTAGAAAAACTGTAGGATAGTAAGAGTGATCGTAAGTAGTATTTCGTTTTCTATGTTTTGCCCTGGTAACCAAAAATTCTGAGTGTTAGTATAAAAGAAAATTGCATCATGTTTGGTTTAGTTGCTTTTACCAGTTTCTTTTTCCATTGTTTATAATTATTAATTTTTAAATTTTAAATTGCCAAGCATAAGTATGAAAATCCATTTTACTCCTATACATTTGCATCTACACTATCACACACACATACACATAAATATACACATACACGCAGCTTGTCCTTGTTAAAACTCTGAGACCTCTATTTTGGCAACTGTTAGTCCTAGATGCCTATCTCCAATTGCAAGAAAGGTGGAAAAATCCATAAGCCCTCCTAACGGACACCCCTCCAATGGGGACAGTTTTTAATTTCCCGAGAGTAAATGTATTTAGAATCTCTCATGTACAGACATGGAAACTATTTTGGTAGTCATTTACATTGACACATCCCTTTTTGAGAACAAATTAATTCAAGAATAAAAAATTTAATTTTGAGAATAAAAAAGTAAAGGTTATAATTTTTATAAAGTTGATGAAACCCACTTTGTTTTATAGAGCTCTGCAATATTAAACTTTGTCTTAATGTACAGAATGCTGCTCTGGTGAGACATTTTCCACAGATGCTTAGCAATTTTGTTTAAAGCCAGCATGGATGGCACGAAATTGAAATCTGTTGTCATCTGAAATGCAGTCATATGCCAGTGCTTTAATAGTTTGGATATTAAGCATTTACCAGTTGCCTGGTATTCAAATTAAAGAGCCTGGAGAACAACCAATGAATCAGTATTATGTCCAATTGGCTTGTGACAAGGGGCAGTTGCCCCCCCCCCCCCCCCCCCCCCCCCCCCCCCAACAAGGTGCCTGCCATCGTTGACTCCCTAACGACACACAGATTTGAAGGTGCAAGGGGAAGAAAAGACACGAAGGTGCACACGTTCAAGGGCGCAAACCAAATATATAGAGTTAACTGACAATCAAAAAAGCACTATTTTAACTCGCTAATTATTTTTATTCATTTCTTATACACATTAAATAACGTATGTTTCATTTAATATTAGGTTTGTGTGTATTCCTTACTGCTTGTATAATTTGCTTATTGATAATTTTTTTATGTATTATGGTAACACTTTTAGCATGTTTCAATTTTTTGTGTCCCTTTCTATGATATTTAATGTGAATAAGAATTGGGTCAATTTCTTACTGCTTGTATAATTTCTCTTTGAATAATTACATAATGTATTTTGTTGGCCATTTTAAAGTTTGATATTTTATGAATTTGTGTTCACCATAGAAAAATTAAGTAGCCTAAGTATCATAGTTTCAGATCACATTTTGAATGTGTCAGTTGGTTAACCTTTTTCCTTCTCTTTTAGGAGCCCCATTCAAGTACTTCTATGTAAGGTGCCATTCCATTTTTGAAACTGTTATCAAGTACTAACAGCTACGCAAGCTGCCATTTTTAAAAAAAGTATAGCTGCCACTTCACAATCATATTCATTGTTGCATTTCATGAAATTTGTCGAACTCATTTTACCTGAAAAGAAGGGACTGTTGCACTGTTGCTTCCAGCATTTGAAGTTTTGTACAGTTTGGAATTGTAAATTGCACGTAAAGTAAACTGCACTGTTGAATTGGCTTGTTTTAAATGCAGTGATCATATTGTACAGCTTTATGGATATTATTGATGAGTTGGTAAGGTATGCTGAGAGAAGAATTTGTAAATATGCTATTTGTGGTGTCGTTGTTGGTTGCTGAAGCATTGTGCACATATATTCTGAGAATGTATAGAACTTAACCATACTAGCCAACTGATCATTTTTTGAGTACCATATTTTTAAAGTAGTTGTTTCTAACATGAATTTATATTATCATTTAAAAAATTAACCATAATTATTTTAGTAATTTTCTGAAAGTTTACATTGTAAAACTGACATATTGATCAAAAGTTGCCTACTTTTTAAACGCATTACAAATTCCACGATATTTTTTGTACCCTCTATTCAAGTGTAGATAACTTATTTTTTAATTATTTCTTTTCTACTCCTTATGAAGTCTTTGAAATAAACACATTATGAACTAATTCCGTAGAATGAAATCCATTTTTAGTGTGAAGCCTGTTCTCAGATCTTTAAAACATCTGTATTTTACAACATTTCTCCTTAAAGACTTTTAATAAGTAATTTGAAATGATTCTAGCTGAAACATCATGACCCACACCTTCCAACTTGACTGGTTTTTCCAGAGTTACACCATATTTCCCAATCTTCTGATTTTTACTAAAATCTCCTAATTTTCATAAATCTCAGCTCATTTGATCTACAATTCATTGTTTATTTACCCCTACATAAGGTTAAATTATATATTGAGTATTACTTTAATTTTTCAATTTCATGTTGCATTTAATTTTATTTTGAGCGAGAGTAAAAACTTGCTTTTTGCCCCTAAACGACAACGAATAATGCAATACACCATTGCATCACTCATCACAATAATCTCCTGGATTATTTTCTGGGAGTGTCAGCAGGTATGTCATAACCTTTACC
Source organism: Uloborus diversus (assembly GCF_026930045.1). Classification (NCBI taxonomy): domain Eukaryota; kingdom Metazoa; phylum Arthropoda; class Arachnida; order Araneae; family Uloboridae; genus Uloborus; species Uloborus diversus. The sequence continues at coordinate 105,551,167 of NC_072733.1, forward strand.
ATCATAAAAGGTGCAATGCATTTCAGGCCTTTTAATTTTTTATTATTGAAGTAATGAAGCCCACAATGAATGATAAAACCTTTCTGCATGAAAAAATTGATGCTCCTTTATATCCCTCCTGCAATATATATATATATATATATATATATATATATATATATATATATATATATATATATATATATATATATATATATATATATATGTGCTTCTATAACAGAATCAAATATTTCTACACATATGAAAAAATTCCAACTTACTTTAATGCACTTCTATAACAAATGACAATGCCTAGTACATACTTTTTAATAGATTATACTTAATAACTTGAAGTTATGCAAAAGTTTTTAGTGTCCTTTCAAAACTGTTTATTGATATTTTTGAAAATCCAACTGATAAATTTAATTTGTGGAAAATGTGCATTTTGGGGAGAAAGATCATCTGATACTTTGAATGTATTTAATATGAAATATTTAGAACAAGTTCTTGATTTTGAGAATAAAAACATTAACGTTAAATGGAAGTGTATAAGGTACATGAATTCTGTAATTTGTTTCCTTTATTTTGATTATGACAAAATAAAAAGAAAAGAAGAAGAAAAACATTCAAAAAAGGAAAATGGGTTTCTCTCGAAAAGATCTAAAATCTAGGCTGGATTCTAAAAAAAAATGTATCATTCTGACTCCTCTGAATTGCCGTGAGCACTCATGCCTCAATTACACAACAGGATTGGGTTTAAAGTAGGAAATGTGACGTCAATCCGAAGCAGAGTTACCCATTCTTTTCCATAATATTGCCCTTATACTATTTGTTAGTAGAATCAGTTTCTACAGAAATGTAGTCACTGATTCTACTAATTCAAATTCAAACTAACTGATTCTACTTTGCAAAAAATATATGCCATCTTTCCCAAAAGTATTACAATAGTTGTAAGAATTATTTTTGAGCTAAAATATTCAATAATAGATTGTTGACAATAATATACATATGTAGATGCAAAACTTGAAAAATTTAAGAAGCTTGAAATTGTTTTTGCATCTGCCAAACTACAGTTTGTGTTGCAGTTAAAAAGTGACTCAGCAACTTTGTTATATATTTTATAGTTTAATCAATAAAAATCAAATTTCAGTTCAGATCAAATACTGAGAACACATACATGTTTCCATGAATTAAATGGTGTAAAATAAAGCCATTTTCAATATTAGTGGGAAGTTAATGAATTTTAGATGTCTTTGCACTTTTTTGCACAAATTTGGGATTTCTTGTATGCATTATGAAATTTCCTTAGTGCATCATGCCTATAAAAACAATTAGAAGTCTGTAAGTGGTCAATCTTTTTCAGTTCTCATAATATTTAGTGCTGCAATCATTTCTTGTAGCATTAAATTATGTTAGTGGTTACTTCTTATGTTGCTGTTATTGCTTAAGAGAAGTTATTGAAGATTTTTTATTTTGCCTTTTCCTTTTTTTTAAACTCATTCTTTAGCAAATGGTTAAAAAAAATGCTACCTTGAATCACATAATAAACGTTCTTACTTGCTCATGGTAAGTATTATTGAAAGTAATGCAAATGTGTAATTTGTTAATTATAAAGTATTATTTAGTTCATGGTTTAAATAGCTACATTATGGCAAATTATTTTGCAAAGAACATCGTGGATAAAATTGTGCTTTTATGCTTGCATTAAATTGTATTTAACATGATTATTAGAAGAAAACATACACCAAATATGCTTGACTTATTTATGCTAGATTTTTCTTCTTTTTTAAAATTATAGCTTTTCTTTTCATATTTCAAGTTTTAATGAATAAAAAATTACTATTGAAGTTATATTGCACCCTTTTACTAATAACCTAATTCCTAAAACAATTTCAAATTTCCTCAAGATTTTTTGGTTGTAATATACCATGCGTAGTGTTTTTTTTTTTTTTTTTAATTCTGTGTGACTATAACTGCTCATTTTTAAAAATCTACACTGGCTGTAACTTCAAAATTTTCCAATATTGAATCAAAATTTTCTTTACTACACTGTGACATACATTGGTGCTCAATATCATACGCTTTTATATTTCAGTGTTGAAAATTGACTCATTAATATCCCTTAAGTAATTTAAGTAAGCAGTTTAAAACAGTAGCACTACTTTTGGAACTTTTGTCTCATTCAGGATTAATTACAATTCTACATAGTTTTTTTTTTTTTTTTTTTTTTTAAAGCATTGCCTTTTTTAACATATAGAAAGGTATTTTTACAGTATTGAGTTTCGTTGTATGAATGATTTTCTTACCACCATGCACTCAATCATATATTAAATTTTTCATTGCATTTTTTATGTACTAGATCATCTGTGGAATCTAATGCAATGGTGTGGTTGAGTAGTTCCTATGAAAATTAAACATGCTTTCTAAACTGTAGATTTTTTTTATGTATCAAAATAGTTAATAAGGAAAAAAGAAAAAAAAATTAAGCAAATAGTTTGTTGAAGAATATTTTTCAATATGCAGCATAAACACCAAATTTCATGCATTTAAAATCAAATTTGGTCTTTCAAAGTTATTGATTTTAAATCTAGACTATTCTCTTGAGCAATCATTGTTATTCTGGAACCTTTTAAGTATCCTAAATATGCTAAATTTCTTTTGCTTGGTTAAACTACTTTAATCTAAAAGTATAAACAGCAAATAAGTAGGTTAAAGATTAATGTATTTTTAATGAGCGATTAAATTAGGTTTGATAAAAACTTCCTATTTTTATGCTGTTTTGCTTTATATCTCCTACTTCTCCTCATTCTCTTAAGCATTGATTTCAAATGTTCTACATTAATATTTGTTGTGGAGCAATTTTGTGTGCATCATTAACTGTGTGCTGTAACCACATTGCAGCTTGTTTTTTTTTTTTTTTTTTTCTCAAAATGAGGAAAAAAAAAATCTTAAAATCAAAATGTTTATATATCATATATAATAGAAAACTTCTTTTCTCTTTGAGTTCACTTTTTGGCTTCAGATATTTGTGATGCATTTTTTTTTTTTTTTTCATGTCTTTGTACAGTGTTCTGTAAATTGTATTGGTAATATCTGTAAATTTGATTATGTGTATAAAATGTTAATTGAATTTTAAAAGTCAATATTTTGTAGATATCGTTAATGATTGGCTAGAACATCTATTTTAAGTTTTCAAAGAAACATAATATGTGGTCTAGCAGTTTAATAACAAGCTTGTTAATATTTGTATTAGTTTGGTATGATGGCATTTTATGAAAAAGTTATCTATGCATTATCATAAAAATGTATTTTTAACACATTATTAGTATAATGGACAGCTTTTGGTCCATTATTGATACACTGCCAGGAATTTTGAACTGAGTAATTGTTCAATGCTAACTACAACACTGCCAAGAAACCAAACAATGTGATAACTGCTGCTGCAAGTAAAATGAAGCAAGACTTTCTGTAATACTTTGTGTGTCTATTGCCTTAAATTTCATTGAACAAAATGTTTTATTTATTTACATTGTGCCAAGAGCAGATGCAATAGAAATTCTGTATTTTCTGGTTAAATATAGCTTTGCATTTTTTTGTCAATATTTTCCAGTCATAATTTATTATTAATCCCTTAATATCAGTTTCTCAAACTCAGGAACATTTTGTTTGTAAACTGCATTTTAGGTAATACATTATCATGTTTAAAAAGCTATTCTTTTTTGCTTGCTTATTTTGATTTGTATATTTTCTAATGCCTTATGTGGAAAATTTTGTGTTCTTCGGTAAAGCCCATGTTAGTGAAAAACCTAAAAAAAAAGCATGTTTAATTGTTTTTTGTTCATTTTTTAATTTATACAGTGTTGTTTATATTTAAGAAACTGTGTCATAAATAAAAATTGTTTTAGGAAAATTTCTTGTACTTTTTATTTGGTTTTCATTACCTTTTGCATATTTTCAAGATATGTGTGTCACCCAGGGCAACCTGAGTGTTTTCCAGAAACCTGACATTTTTCAATCATTTTTTAAAAAAATACAAATGCTTAAAGAATTCTGAAAAAACTTACTCTTTTACTAACTCTTTGTTAGGAACTTATGAATAAAAAAATAGAGGGAACTCACTTTAGCTATGCTACATAAATTTTCATACAACGGGAGAGGGACAAAATGAGTTTCATCAAAGTTAATCAAAAATTTAACTATAGTAATAAAGAAATAACTGTTATGTGAAACAAAAAGTTTGTTAATTGCATGACAAAACAAAATCTATGTAAAACCTCCCTTAACGGACATATCCAAATAGCGATTATTTCTTCAAGTCCCACTCCTTCATATAAGGTGTTTCCATATTCACTCTGCATAGCTTTCACTTGGAATCAAGCCTTTCAAAAAATGAATTTTTCACATCTTGAATACAAATTATGTCTTCCTCAATCATGAGAATGTGTGTGCAGGCGCATGTGTGTAGGATATGGACACAACCTGTAGATTGTGCTCGCTGCAGGAGCAGCACCGGTCGAGTTGGATCCAGTCCAAAAATCAAAGGACATGGAGGCAAAAATAAAATCAAAGGACGTACGGACGCCTAAAACGGTGCAGTGAGAACAATAGTGTCTGGAGTAAAGTGGTCATAAAATGCGACTTTTTCAACTTAATTAGACAATAAATACAGGAAATTCTCAATTTGTTTTGTTGTATTTACATTACATTAATAAAGAACATGCTGTACTGAACTTTAGGAAGAAAAAAAAATATTTAAATAGCTTAACAGCATTTTCTTTTTCATGTGTGTTAATGACCTGCAGTGGGGTAAGGTGGTCATAGTTTAAAAAATTGATCTAAAACCATCATAAATAACCGTAATTTTTTTAATGCTCAACACGCCTAGTTATTTTGAAGAAATTAACTTTATTTAAACAAATTTTTGATCATCAAGTATGGTCAAAGGTTGGTTCACCAAGAATTTTAACTTTATTTCACTACTGGATTCCATCAATATCATCAGGAAATGTGTGATAATTTGCAATGTTCGTTTAGGAATAAATTAAATGTAGTGTCTGAATAATGTCTTACCTGAATAACATAAACTATTATACTGCCGTGTGCAGGTAAAGGGCAGTAACTGCAACTTTTTCATTTTTTTTGCATTTTTGTCATCTATTGTACATTATTTTTATTGTACAAGCTCGCTTATTTGGTTGCCTTTGAAAAAAATGTGAAAAAGATGTCTAATTCCAACATTTCCCCCATTGTTAGTATGGAGTCCAAAACACGTTTCTTCAAATATCTCGAAAACTCATTTCTGCAGATACTGCCGTTTACCTGCACACGGCAGTATACTCAAATAGAGTTCCGAAAAAATATCACTTTATTAAAAAACAAAAGGAGAAAAAATGATTGTGTTTTATCCATGTATTCAAAGTATGCAAAATACTTCTAGTTCTAAGTTTCTATTTTTTACTGATATTCAACAGATGATTTTTTTTTTTTTTTTTTTTTTTTTTTTTTGAGAGAGAGAGAGAGAGGAAGGGGGTGGCATAAATTATTCTATTAGAATAAAGTGAAAGCTGTGGTTGCAAAAACAGTTCTATGGTTTTTTTTTCAAATATTATTGGATTACAATGTAATTGATATGCTATATCAAATTTAAACTCAAGTTGTATTTAATTCAGTTTACCTTAAAAACAGTAAATGGTTAGTAAACTGAATATTTAACTAATATCTGCCTTATAAGTGTAGCTTAAATGACTTTAGATGAAGAATATATGTTAAGCTTAACTAATGACTACTTTACCCCACCTGACTCAAGTTGCTCTAAAATACACTGGCCTCAAAAAGTTAAGGTACAACATGTTTTTTGTAGTTCACCATTAAACAATGGCAGTAACAATAAAATGCATAGTTTGCATGAATGAATAATAACAAACTTCAAATAATAACAACCATTTATGAAAAAACAATAGCTGCTACTTTTATGTTATTGAAAAGTACATATCTTTATGAGTGAGAAAAAAATATGCAAATATCAAGCTTTCGTACGTTTGTGTGTAAGTTGTGTTGATTTTCAACTTTTGCTGGCAGTTTCGGTGACAATAGTCAATAGAGCTTAGATAATGTCTCAGAGACGTCGTTTTCTCGGTTCGTTGACGTGGAAGTCAGTTGGATGGATGGAAATGGAATTGTCTCTGGCTGATGCTGCTAGATGTCTCAATGTGTCTCGTAGTATTGTTCAGCGACTTTGGGATCAATACCAATCAGAAGATTCGGTGTCCAGAAGACCTGTTCCAGGCCGACCATGAGCTACAACGCCTGTAGAAGATTGTTTTCTAGTTCTTTCGACCCGAAGGAGAAGAACCACTACTGTGCTGCAGCTCGTTGCAGACCACTTTGTAGCATCAGGAAGAAGATTCTCTGCTACTAAGATGCGAAATCGTCTTCACGATGCAGGACGATCTGTTGTGTGTGTTCCGCTCAACGGACCACAGTTAACGATCTGCTTATGCTGTGCAAGAGAACATGTTTCCTGGACCCAGCAGCAATGGGCTTCTGTGCTGTTTGCAGACGAGTCCAGATTTATATTGGAGAGTGATTCAGGGAATCGACTGATTTGAAGGGAGCAGCGAGCGCATTTGATACCTTCAATCCAACACTGTTGAAAGGCACAGTTATAGAGGTGGTGGAATCATGGTTTGGGCAGGGATATCACTCGGTGGTCACACTGACCTTCATGTGTTCCATGGAGGAACTCTGACTGGTCTGAAATATCGGGATTATATCCTTGATCTATATAACCTCCCATATGCTGGTGCTATTGGTAATGACTTCATTTTGATGGATGGTAATGCACGACCTCGCTGAGCTCAGATTGTTGAGAAGTATCTTGAGGACCACGGTTTGGGACGAATTGGAATGGCAAGCTCGATCTCCAGATCTGAATCCGATAGAACATCTTTGGGACTATCTTTGCAGACAGGGCGCTGCTTTAAATCATACTCCAATGTCGTTAGATGAGCTGGAACAAGGCTTACTCTGTGAATACTCTTCACTTCATATTCCGCTGTCTGACAACTTAATAAACAGCATGGAAAATCCATGCCGCCAATGCATTCAATTTGGGGGGGGGGGGAGTGAGTCCTTATTAGACTTTTAACACTATTTTATTAGCTTCACTTGTATGTTTGTGAGTAACTCTCCTTTGGACTAAGAGCTAGTGGCTTTTTACTGTTAGTACATTCCACATTTTTTATGAGCTTTCGTGGCTGAGTAGTCTAACGCACGGGTCTTCGCTGACGTCCACTTCCGGGAATCATTGGGGGTGCGTTCTAATTCCATCTACACCGAAATTAAATTTATAATCTTGCAACTCAATTGAGTTATCACGGAACGCGGGAGAGTCCCGGCCGCCCAGAAAACCAAACGTCAGCAGCCAACAAAAGCAAATCCACCGCCAAGAAAGACGAAAGAAAAAATGCGACTAAGGAACAGTTTACATGACAGAACAAGTTGGGGTTTTCACCCCTCTGTATATCAGCCCCATGAAGACCCACGGAGTTGATTTTTGGTATACTCAATCTCTAGTGGACCCTGACGACATAAACCGAACTGAGACGTAGCTAGAACTTTGTTAAGGGGGGGGGGGGGGTCCAAGGTTGCACGAACTTCAAAAGAGGAGCCATGCTAAAGCAGAATTAGTAGCTAATAATTACACCAGATAAGATAAATCCAATTAAAACTGATTATTAAAATATGATAATTAACTAAAATGAATTAAATAATTGAAATTAATAGTCATTAGTTAAAATTAGTTGACAAAAATTTTATGTTAAGTGGTAAATTAATTATTGTCAGTTTGTAAATTAACATTAAACTGAAAGTTATCATATACAAAGTTTCCAAATATGGGTGAACCTCTGTCCTCCTGAAAATGAGTGATATATTTTCTATTAGTAAAAAGGGCACAATAAAAGAAAAACGGAAAACGAAAACTGTTCTAGAAATTACTTGGAAAATGCATGCGATAATTTAATAAAATATTAAAGCTTTGTAAAATATTTCAACAAAATATGTACATTTGTACTAAAGCCATTTTATTTGAAAACTAGAAAGTCATCCGTCAAGGCATGACGGGTGAAAATTGCTTCAACTCTTCTTTATTTGAACGAAGCAATTGCCTGTTTGGTGATATTTTGACAGTTGAAATTTTAACTCTAACACCAGTGGATTAACCCTAAACTGCAGTAGATAGCGTTCATTGTTTTCGTTTATTCATTCCTCTGAGATGACACAGTCTTACCAATAAAACTGTTAAGTTACCGGATTGAGTTCAGCCTTGTCATTGTCGCAATAAAGCCTTTCCCTGCATGTTAAACATTACCAAAACATATTATCAAATTACATATCATGCCGTGGCGCGAATTCATTGTTGAAACACGCGGGTTACTCGATCACCGCCATTATTTATATGAGGATAAATAAATCTATATCTATAGAGTCGAATGTATAACTATATGAATGTTACATAACGTAACCCTGTCCGATTTGAACAACATTTCAGGCAAAATCCCACTCTCTCTCAACGAAAATATTAACAAAGTTTCATTTAAAAAGCTTGAATTATTTTTTATTTATTTACATTTATAATATTCTTTTGAAAATGCGAAATAGAATGATATTTCCAATCTTATCCGTTTCCTAAGTATCATTCCTAATCATCAATTAAAAGCTTGAACAAACTATTAATTCTCTGAGGGACGGAGGCTTCCTTTGATGCAACCATTTATATATATATATATATATATATATATATATATATATATATATATATATATATATATATATATATATATATATATTCTTTCTTCAGCCAACTGATACAGTGATTTCAGTTAGCTGAAAAAAAAAAAAAAAAAAGAGAAGCAAGAAATAAATGGGGTTCTCAAGTGAAGTCACTATTCCTCAAAGGGTGAAAAATGTTCGAAAAAATTTTAAATATCGGAAAAGGCGTATTGCCGTTTTTTATCATTATTTTTTTTCTTTCTAACGGGGCTGTGTTAGAGGCTTTAGCCTTTTGCGGAACAAGTGCGAACCAACCATATGGCATCCAGTCATTCATATGCCACCATTAAAGCGCAGATGTGAATGTCACAGGAAAATTGATACCCAGTTTCCACCAGATGGAGACACCTGAGCTCTCTTCGATGCGAAACTGCAAAAGGAATTTAATTTTGTCTAGAGCATTCACAGTCAAACGACCTAAGGGATCTTTTACATGCCGATTAATGGAATGTATACCTAAAGAATTAAATTAAGCATCTGTGTAATTTTATTTTAGCAACATGTTGTTAATTTTAAGAACAATACATATCATATTTTACAACGCAGGTAATGATTTTTTTTATTTAATACGATGTTAGCAAAACACTCTATTGCAAGAAATAGTAAATATCTTTAGCTTGAAGAAAATAAGAGTTAAAAAAAAAAAAGCAATATAGAAACGAAAAACTCAAAAAAATTTACCTCGTATTCACCTTTTTTGTTTCTTTGCTTGTAACGCAGTAAATAGCGGCAATTTACACCTAGTATTTTATAGTTAAATGCACATGCCTGTTTTTTGTTACGTTTAATGCTACCTTCACAATTTACTAAAGATGGATGCATAGATACTAATTAAATAACTCCTTAGTGCAAAGCCAGTGAATAACAATCAGAAAATGTATTCCAATGATGCAAATACAAATATGTTTTATGGAACAACCTCGAATAATAGATTTTTTCGTCAATTAAAAACTGTTTTTTCTTTTGGGATCATAGAATCACAATTCAGTAAGATTTATAAGTAATCATTTCTAAAAAATTACTTATTACATGCGTTAATATGACCGAACTTGTAATTTCATAAACTGATCACAGTAAAATATTCAAGTAATTTTCAATTTTATTTTTCTATAAAATTCTGATACCGCAAAAATATTGTTACATCAACTTCAAGTTTTATTTATTCATTTATTTTATTTATTTTACCTTCAAACATGAATTCTTTTTGGGCATTTAATATGTTCCATGATCATGCTTAAATATTGGTGGGAAAACATTAGTAAATAAAAAAATTTTGAAAAAAAAAAAAAAAAGAAGAAATAGAACCGACTTCAAAATTGCTCTAAAAAGTGAAAAATAATTTTATTCTTTAAACACCATCGGTAATACTTTTAAACAAATTTTTTGAAGTTTGCCCAAAAACAAAAAGTGAAATCCAGTGTAACGATGCTTCGTTCATACTTTTTTCAGAAAATGGACCTGGTTAAATTTATACTTGTAGTTGAGTTATGGCTGTGAATGATCTTATCTATCGTTTTTGCGACAACTTCAAAAATTATGTTTAAAAGTATTATCGATTTTGTTTAAAGAATGAAATTATTTTTAACTTTTTAGAGCAATTTTGAAGTCTGTTCTATTTTTTTTTTTTTCAAAATTTTTTTAAATCATTCTTTTTAGTGTAAATGTAGATATTTCGGTAAAAGTAAGAAGTTCGGCTCTATATCACTGTTTTGCTTCAGAGAAGCCTTCATTCAAAATTATCATTACAATTACTATTAATGTTACTGTTATATGGCACCAAACTTTTATAACAATGGGTTTTATATGTAATCATTTAATAGGGAAATTACATGAAATTTACTGTTTCTTGCCCATAACTTTTTGTCTTAGGAACAAATATGGTCAAACAAAGTAATGGGACCTAAGTTGAGCCGTCCCTTATCCATTAAAAAAATAATCATCAAAATCGGTTCACTAGGTGAGACGCTGTGAGTGGACAAACAAAAAATAAAAAAAAAACATACATAAGGTATGAACTGATAACCGCCTCCTTTTTGAAGTCGGTTAAAAATATACGTAATTTGTTACTCAGAAAGGAGAGAAATGTTAAAATAATCTTAATGTTCAAATAAAATTTTTATCAAAATATAAAATGAATCTGAAATGAACCATGCTAAAAATATAAAGAGTTAAAATGAAAAAAAAAATCAATAATTATTTTTTCTCATCTTCAAACACACGAAATGTGTAGAATTTCATTTTTCGCAGCTGGCTTAGAATCTGAAATTAGTTTTTAAATGGAAAAAACACATTAACACGTAAACTTGCTCGTATTATTAAGAAAACTTGAAGAGGGAGCACTGCGACTTACCTAGTTTGGGTAAACTTAATTTTCTTTTGCATACAATTTTGTTCAAGATATGTTTCCTATAAGTATGACGCAGATAAAACGACGTGTTAAAACAGAAAAGAATCGGAATTCAATTACTGATTCACCAGGAACACACCTCACTCTGGCTGTCTTTCGTACAACATGCGTCTACGAAATCCACGAAAATCCAAAAAGAAAGGAGAAAGAAATAAAGAAAACCACGCCAATGAGACTGTGGGATCCGGCGAAAGTGGCAATAAATGCTTGTTTTTACTTTGCCGATGGCAATTTGATGGACCAAAGGAGAGGGGCTGAATTTCAAGATCGCACGACCCAGCTAGTTTGAAAGTCGAATGGGACATCTCCCCGTTTCCGACGGAGTACGCGACACAGCAAAAAGCAGACGAAAATTGGGAACCTGCAGTTATTGCACGAGGTTCTCGTGTTCTGAATTGACTCAAGCGCTGAGAAAACTGCTGATTAATGGGAATATTTAAGGGGAAAATTCTGTGTTTTATAAAAACATTCTTTCGGAAAAATTTTGTTGATTCGAGATGCAACAACTGAGAAAAAAGGACAGGGATCTTTAGGGAAGGGGGGGGGGGGTCCGGACCCCATGGACCCCCCCTTGGCTACGTCCTTGAACCGAAATACATATTATATGAAACTGTATGCATATGAATATGATACATCTTAACTTTATAATTGAAAGCGAAAAATAGCACTTATTTATTGGTTTGCTATTTTCTAAATTAATGCCTTTTTCACAAACATAACACATTATGAATTGAAAATATATGAAATATGTGTGGATATCCGTGTTTTGCCAGTTTTTGTGTCCGTGTTTTGTGTCCAGTAATTTGTAAACAGAAAAAACTTTTGCAATTAATTTAAGCAAGACTTTTGAAATGAGGTATGTTCACGTTCATGCGCAGTCGCTGTGGCAAACTTGTGATATCCGTGATGTGGCAAATTTGTGATATCTACGATTCAACGTTGAGTACAGTTGCATACAACGTACCCCTTCCCCCTGTAACATCCCCCCGGTGGACTGTGATAATGATTTTTTGTATACATATTCTTGGGGGCCCATTGAGGACATTTACAAAATTTCAACCGCCAGGGGCATCATGGACTGGAGTAAATAAAGTTTGAAAATCACAAATTTAACCTAACGCTGAAGTGTAAGCGAATCTAATATGGCCATGCATAGATCTTCTGACACATTTAAAATAGGGAGTTTAAAGCAGGGTAAGTGTTCCTCCAGTAGTCGGCTACACTGTCAGAACTACAGGAGCCGTTCATGAAATGATAAAAGTCATTTTCATGCATTTTGTATTATTACGTTTATTTTTCAAATTTATTCTTCGTGATTACAGTAGTAGATGCCTTCTTCTGACGACTCGATTTTACTAAAAGGAGCTTGTAACCCTGTAACCGCTGTTCCATACTTGTTTACAAGTCAATGTGAAACTGGACCGTTACTACTTCGCTAAGTTTCTTTTGTTCTTATATTTATTTCACTTATGATTATTTTGTTTCGGTCGCTATTCTTTTGAGAGATGAGAAAATTATATAGTTTCGCTCACAATTCTGTAAATATCTTTGACTTTTTTTCGTTTTAATGAATCTACATCGCGTGTGCTGATACATATGTGCTGAATTTAAGGTGAAACATTTTTTGACTTTGAGATATTTACCCACGTGATTTCATGCTGTCAATTGTTTCGAAAGCTGAATTGAATGCATTTTTATTTCGTTTCAAACTATTTGGGTCGTTGCACAGTCAGAGATGTTTTAAGAAAATTTTCTGCCTTGCGAACGATCCTATTGGTTTGAAGCACTGATTCTCCTTGAACGAATGAAGTTGAAATTTCTGAAGATTTGTTTACTTCTCGTCAAAAAAGTTTTAAGACTAAACTTTAAGGCTTGTGTAGTAAATCAAATCTTGACTAACATGCTTCATTATAAATAATGATGTGAAACACCTCTTAGCTGCTGCATAGGTTTTAAATTCAAATTTGGTAGATTGTGGCAAATAGAAAAACATGCGTTGCTCTAGCAACGGAGCAATTGATATTTTTTGTATTTCCATTGACCAAAATTGTGGAAGGATCCTGATTGAGGAAGCAGTCTTGAATTTACAGTCAAACCCTGACTTAAGGCCCACCCTTTGAAGCACCAATCCTATTATGCCACCATAATTGTGTCGCTTGTTATGACGCAGACCAATACCATGCTCCAAAAAAATGCTTTTTCAAAAAATTTTCTGATGCTTACAGTAAGTTGACAATTATTTAATTACAAATACTGATTATTTTCTTCTGTATCTGTAGTGTAATAAGCACTCCCATCCAAGTTATTCAAAAGTAGAGTACACCAAAATGTTTCCAGGCAAAAACGCTTTGTGGAGAGCTCGTTTGCAATAAACTTGTGGTCTACTCTCTGCCGAAAAACACTATCAGTGGTTAAACAGGAAAGTGGGGCTTCGTTAACATGTGCCTGCATAATGGGCTTAAATTTTACACAACCTTTACGACGCTTTTAGCTAACTGGGTTTATGGGATGAAATTACACCAGAAACTTGTCAATAGCTGGAGATATGTAGATTTAGTTGAAGGTGAAAAAAACAGTGCAGAGTAATGTTGAAATGAGAGATTCAGAATAACATCAACATATAGATTGTTTTGCAAAATCTTCCACAGTAAATAAATACATTGATGCCGAAAAATCAGTTTCAACTTTTGAAAATATGGCTCTCGAGGAAATTATTAAGTTAGCGATTCCGATCATCTGAAGGAGAACTTGAGAATGTAGAAGGGAATTTTAAAGTCAGAAACTGTAAAACGAACGTCGCATTTAGAAACTAACAAAATTCTTAAAGGAATATGTGACTGATAGAAAAATGTTGAACAGCCCTTCTTGCATTAGAAAAGAAACAGAGCTATCTTATTTTGAGCAAAAAAAAAAAAAAGTCAAACTGAAACTAAAAAATATTAATATTTTGGACCAGAAAACAGGTAGTTTAGATAAACTAATGTTGGAGCCTGAAATCTATTAATTTTTTAAACTTAGAGAGGTAAAATCGTGCTTTAATTTTATCACATTTCTTAACATTATTTGTAATCTTACACTTTATATTTCGATATATATTGCCAAAATCGATATAACGTCACCAAAAGATGGGATTTGACAGTGGAGTTATATCGGAGTTTTACTGTAAGTCTATCAAACAGTCATATTAACATGATGACAGACTGCAGGGTTTTGTCGAAGCAGAAAGTGGCTCAATCACATAGGCATGATCTTACAGCATTGTATCCCAAGATGTCACGAAATAGTGCTCAAAGAACAACTCCATAACTTGAAGGTGAAAATTCTGGTTTTTAAAAGCAAAAGCATTAGGCTCAGAGCTGAAACATTAGGAGGTACAGTAGAATTACCTTGTATAACGCCGACCTGTATAACGCAATTGTCTATGTGCTGGCACTACTTTTCAAAAGTAAACAATAGGTTTTGAAGAAAAAAAATCTCTCTGGTTTGTCTTGCAAACATAAAATATTGTTAGGTAAATTCAATTTTGAAACTGTTTTTCATCTTTTCATCTTAATTCAAAGCTTTTAAATAAAAATTAGTATTCATAGAAAAAAGAAAATACCAGATGGCTCTTGAAAATGGAGCTGTTATGTTAACCATGGAGCTAGCAGAAGTGCAGAATAATTCACTTTCTTTTTGATTGTGAAACATATTTATTTGTGAATGACTAATGGTTTATAATTAGTGCTTTAGGACTCATTGCAGATAGAACTCATTCTGAAATGCTAATATATAGATATATTCTGAAATATTAGTTTCAAAATTTGAAATGACCTATATAATGCCAAAACCTGTATAACACAAAAGCTCTGGTCCCAAGGTGTGCGTTATAACGGTCTTCTACTGTATTATTTATTAATTGTGGGTACTAATAATGCAATATATTCATTAGGTTTTTAGTTGTTGCTTTGTAGGAATTGAAACATTTTTGTATTCTGTCACTTTTTTCTTACCTGGGTGCAATATGCTGTCAGATAATAGTACCAGGCTTGATGGTGCACTGATTTGGTGCAAGTAAAAAACACCGTAACAAGATTAAAAAATAACTTTATAAAGTGCACAAGAAAGATGTTGGAAGAAAAAAAAAACATTGTCTAGCGTGCATCATATACAGGGCCCTTGCTAGGGATTTCAAATTGTTAGCCAACAAATTAGTCAAATTTTAATTGTATTAGCCGAAGACCTAAATTTAGTTAATTTTAATTGTGAATTTAAAAAATTTTCCAGAAAATTTCAATTGGAAAACAAAGGAGTAAATTTATAAAATAGACAATGCAAGTGCTAATATTTTAAATATGCAGTATACACTAACATTTTACTAAGCACTTAATAACAATGCATACGACATGGGAAATCCCAATTTGTTTTTTTTTTCTTGCAGATTTTCTAATTATAATTTTGAGGGCGGAGGGAAAAATCTTTTTTCTATTTTTTATGAAAATTTCCGAAAATTTTCCGTTTGCCAAGAATTTTAGCAAATCGGCTTCTTTTGTTGAATTTACAATTTTATCACTTTTGGGCGCAGTGGCGAATCTTTAGCGCGGGCCCTGACATTTGTAAGTAAGTTTTCATTTATTCTATAATTCTGCATACATTATTTTCTTAAAAATTACCGAAATGATGTACAACAACTTTGTTATATTCAGTTGGACTAAGCAATGTAGAAATTTCTACATTGTGATGCATCGCCAACCTTACATGGCAATGTCACAATACATCACAATGTAAGTTTTTTTTTTTGAAGATACAGTGAAATCTTGTCACAACAAATACCAATAAAACTAAATATCGGTTTCAACAAAGGAAATTTTCTGTATATTTCATTTCCATTACTTTGCTCTAATTCAATTGCCAGCGAAATATTCCGTTACAGTGAGCAAAATTTACGGTCCCTTAAAGTTCGTTGTAACGAGATTTCACTGTAAACTGCTTGTTTAAATTTTATAAAATGTGTTCCAGATGAAAAAATATAAATTATCTCAGATACTACAAAGTGATTCTAACGCTAGCAGGAAGTTGCCAAAAAAAAAAAAAAAAACTGTTTAAAGGGACAAGATAGCAATAAATATTTCAGGTGTTTTGGTATTACAATGAATCTATTTTCCTAATGCAAAAAGATGTGAGC